>NC_060899.1:6571289-6613789 GCF_014805685.1 Silurus meridionalis | reverse complement strand
CCTTAATACAGCCCCATTCATGCTTCATAATTTCTAATAAACGAGAGTCGATTATTCTTGGCGAGGTGTGTGTTTTATCAGATTTTGAGCATGCAAGCCTAGCAGGAAACTGGGTTCAATTAGGAAAATTCTTAACAGAACTGTTACCTCTAGATAAAGTGAGATAGAATTTCATACTTTTGCATACTGTTAATATAATCTCAGGGACCACAACATTGTTCAAATCTCCAGAGGAAATGAAACACTCTGAATAGATGTGGATAGGAATAATGACTTTGTCTTTGACCAAAGACCGAAGAACAATGGAGTGCTCATGGTTCCTACAGAGCAGCCTCCTCCATAGAAACTTCCTCTGGCTGTGAGATAAAGACTTCACAGGAGTGATGGGTACCGATAAACTGGCCATTGTAAATAAAACTTTGAAGCTTGTTATGGTGTTAGAGCTCTTTTTTTTATGGGATGTGTGTAATACAATATCATCTGCTCATGTATTTTTCTTACAGCATTTTAATACATGGTTCACTGTCACAGAAACTGTATTTAGCATAATGAAACCATAGTATTTATGAAATTCTTAATGTAAACCTTGTTGCATTTATTGTTATTAATCATTATAGAGTATATGCAAATGATGAAATATCTTCTATCTATATTAAACTATAAATCTCACAAACACATTAACATCCAATTGCGTTCTTTCCTGACGAAACTCTACAGTTGATCACTATATTCTTTGTCAGCAGCAGCAATGTCTGGGACAAAGCAGATGCATCAGAACATCCCTGGTTCAATTGCTCTTAAATTTTATATGCTTCAAAATAAATAGTGTGAGATTGATCTACAAATGATATTTGCCAAAGCCCATGTGTATATTGATGTTTAATAGCTCACCATCCAACTTGAGTCAGCATTAGCTATATATTGTTTATATATTGTTTATAATGGTGGTGGTATTCAACAAAGCTCGCTTGGTAAGATTACACAATTTCAGATTGTTTGTGTCAGTTGTAAGCCTTTAAATTAGGATTCATTTTAAATTAATTTATAAATAAAATGTGTAATTACCAATATTTTATTTATTTATTTACTGCTTAAAACAGAGTTCTGCCTCATTATAAGAAGCTATAAATAGATTTGCCACATGAACAGATGAACAGAAAGGTAATGACTCACCCAGCTCAATGTCTTGGTCATCAGTGAGAATGAGGATGATGTTGGGACGGATGTTACGCCGGTCTCGTTGGAATCGAGGCTTCAGTCTCTGGCCAGAGAGTAAGACTGAGGCATGAGCCACTGCCACCACAGCCAGGAGCACCACCAACTGGCTGGATGCCATGGTCATCACCTTTGACCTCTATTCCCTGGTAGCACGTCTAGACTCCTGCTCAGACTACCTGCTGCCACAACTCGAAGTGCCTGTGAAGACAAAATGTTCAATAATGGATTAGGTTAGGGATGAATATCCCATGGCTGGATCAATGGCTTTTTTCAATTAGAATTCTGGAACATTTATAGGATGTGTACATTTCTTTACAGTGTATTTAATGCTTCTCAATTGGTTATGACCCTCAGATTGCTTCTAAATTTTAATTTTTGGTATTGATTACCAAATTGTATATATTTCTTCTTGGGTAAATATTTCTTAGGGAAATAGTTCTGAATATCAGATTATGGTGTAGAGCTTGCTGTGTGTGCATGTTTTGGCTGTGTTTTTGTATTAGTCATGAACAAACATAAACTAATTTTCATTTGTTTATTACCTATAATTTTGTACCAGAAAGACAACCTCTTTTGTATAGTTTGTTTGCGAGTTGTTTGTTATTAATAATTGTAATATTACAGTAGATTCGAGTGTACTCTGCTTATTATACATAAAGTCCCAGCACACTTGGTCTGTTTAAACGCACAGATTTGGATTGAGTCATAACAAAAATGGACTTGCATTTGGGTTGCATATCATTTTCTGTTTTATTGTCATTATGTCAGTAACTCATGCAAAAATGTTAGATATTTTTTCACTGTAGTTTGTAGTCAGTAATATAGTTTGCAATTAAAATTGTATCAAATTAGAAAAGAATGCAAAACAGGCATATTTCACTAGTGCTCTTAGACTTTTAGACTTTTAGACTCCACTGTATGTTTACTGCGAAATGCCTCTGAAATATTGTTTCTATTAGTCTACTCAAATTCTGCAAGATGATTCAAGTATCTAAAAGCCATTGTCTTTCATAATGATTAAAAAAAGAAAATGAAGAGCATCTTTGAATAAGTATATACACTTTATATATACAGTGTACACATCAATGGTAAAATAACAAGTGTATTGTGGTGTAAAATACATAAGAAAAAGGGTTTGCAGATTTATATTTAACGTATTAAACTCAAGCCGAATTCTTTTTTTTTTTTTTTTTTTTTTTTGTGAAATATAACACGATGAACCTCCAGTAGCTAGCTTGCATATTCAGCTTTTCTTCTTGCTGGGGTTTTAATCAGGTTGGATAGATACAATAATAGCAGCTTTCAATTTTGGCAAAAAACCTTTACCATTAAGCATGATAACAACCTGAAGAACAGCTCCAACAAAGAAATGGCACCCACTAAAACCAAATAATAGTTTTGGGAAGGCCCAGTCAGAGTTTCGGTGACTCAAACTAAGTATTAGTTTAGCGCACACTTACACAACTAGGTTATTATAAATTGTATTTATTTGCCATTTTCCTTTCTAAAATTATTCTAATTGTTTTATTTAAATTATTGGTGTAGATTTCACAATAAAAGGTTTTTTTATATATATATATTTTTTTTTATTTCCATTTTTTATTAGGTCATTTGTTTTTTATTAAATGTTTGGAAACTGTCACACACTATCATGTGTACAGAATATTTAAATGCTGTTGTCTTTTTTGATGATCTGATGGAGCAGGTGCCTCGTGGACAGTTTGACAGCCAATGTCTTAATAGATACTAAATTGATTTCGCTATGGCATGTAGCTGTGTGTGAGGAAATTACTCTTTTAAACATCTTTAGGCAGACTCGTTGTTTTACCACAGCAGTTGTTAAACTGGCTTCTTGTACAATCCATGCAGAAGTAGAAATTATATTTTAAACATTTCCATGTTGTCTTTGGAAATGATGGGCAACGGTTTCTTAAATGTCTAGGTATGTTAAATGCAACATTTCACTATTTTTCCCCACATATTTATCGAATGCAGTAATCCACTGCGGTTTGAATGTCGCGCCCCGGTTTATCGCGGAACTGCATTTGCCACATAACTAATTTGTTTTGCTGATTTTCCCGTTCTCTCGTGGATAGCACGATAGACCAAAAAACTTATAGGAACATGTTTTTCTGGAGTTTTATGTTGAAATAATGATATTTATTAATAAAAACATAGTTATTAATTATAAAATGAAGTAAAATGTTAATACAGTACTGTACTGTATACATAAAATCGCATTTTTGGGGTGGCGTCCGTTTATCGAGTTTTTTTGTTTATCACGAGCGAAACAATATTTCCATGCAGATATATTAGTATAACATAAAATTTTGCGGGGGCACACAGTTGTGTAATGTCTTTGGATGTGGTACCATAAAATTCTTCCTTTACTTGAACTTGGAATCCCAAACCTTTTCAGCATGACTCCATGTGAGCTTCATGAAGCTATGTTTTACATAGGCTGGAGTGGAAGATGTTGAATAGCCTGATCTAGAGATCTGACCTCAAGACCTACTGAACATCTATAGGAAGAATTAAAAACTCTAACTGCACCCCAGGCCTCCTCAGCCTACATCAGTACCTAACCTTAATAACAACCTTGTAGCTGAATAAGCACAAATCTCCACAACTGACTTTAAATGTAATCAAATGTATTTTGTATATACCATTTACACCGATCAGGCATACCATTATGACATTATATCATTTTGGCTGGTGAAGTGAATAACACTGATTGTCTCTTCATCATGGCACCTGTTAGTGAGTGAGATATATTAGGCAGCAAGTGAACGTTTTATCTACAAAGTTGTTGTGTTAGATGCAGGCAAGTGTAAGGATTTAGACAAGGAGTTTGACAAGGTTCAAATTGTATTGGCTAGACAACTGGGTCAGAGCATCTTCAAAACTGGATCTCTTGTGTGATGTTCCCAGTTACCAGTGGTCAGTATCTATAAAAAGTGGTTCAAGAAAGGAACAGTGGTGAACCGGCAACAGCTTCATAGGCAGCCAAGGCTCATTGATGCACGTGGGAAGCGAAGGCTGGGCTTGTGGTCCGATCCAAAACGACAAACTCCTGTAGCTCAATTTGCTAAAGAACTTATTGCTGTAAGTCAGGACTGTTTCAGCAGCAAAAGGGGGACCAACATAAGTGGCAGGTGGTCATGTTATGCCTGATCGATGTATATAGAGTTTGTTTTATAAGATTAATATAATCTATAATCAAAAGATAATTAATCTGATTTCTGGACAATATTTTCTTGCTAAGAATAAATATTTAAAACGATTCTTACAAGAAAAAATTATTATGAAATAGAATAAATTAATCTTATATTTGTTTTACTCTAACCTTATAGGGAATACTAGAAAAATGTAACTATAATCAAGAAATTGCCCTTTTTGCAGTGTATAGATTTTATCTGAGAATCACAAAAATCACAGGACTTTCAAGAGTTCAAACCAAACTAGGCACATGTGTAACATACACAACATAAAAACATCACACAGGTATCAAAGATATGTCTTCCTGAAATGTATTCACTGTTTCGATCGATACAGGACTCCATCATTAGAATAATATGCATTACCGAGCAAGAGCAATCACAAGTCAATGAGATAACGCAATCCTGAAATGCAATTAAAAAGCCATTTCAGTGAAATGAGGTTTGACAAACATGACTGTAATTAAATCATTAACTTCTATTTCAGCATTTAAGGAACTCTGATTTTTTTATATAGCAAGAGTAGGCACTGTGTCAGAGCCAAGGGCATATTTAATTGCTTGCATTAATTCTCTAAATAGTCATTAAGCATCTTAAGACTGTATTTGTGTACTCCTCTGCCTCTTATTCTCGTTCTCCTTAAGCACAGACAGTACACTGAAATCTGATCATCTGGAGGGACACAGACAGACAGACACTACGCATTGCCCAGAGAAAAGACAGCGCTGTTTCACACAAAGTTCTAATGTATTGAACATTAATTATTTAGTCTGACAGGATTCCACTCCATCCACAACCTTCAAGACTAACAAATGTGTGCTGGATCTTAAGTTACCCCTTATTTTTAGTTTTGCCCCAAATGCGCCATTCCGATTTTTAGTTAAATTGAATCAAACGAATTCCAAACAATGTTAAGGAATGCCATAGGGTGATTTCTATTCATAGTTTGTTTATAGTAAATTCTCTTCATTTCAGTTATAAGAAATGTTCATAGAAATAGATCAGAATAATCTCACTTTAACTGCAGATATAGATTCTAAGTTTGACTCGTATTCATACTAGGACTCCTATTTATTTACTCTATTGAACATTCCTTCATGCATACATTTGACTTTGAAATTTTGGAAATAATTTTATTAAGCTTATTTTCATAAAAAAATAAAAAAAAGTTTAAATGTAAGTGCTTTAGGGTTATAGAAGTGAGAAATATTCATAATTAATAAAAAACACCAGTCAATTCTTAGTACAGGAAAATACAGAATACTATAACTATTTTTAATAGATGAAATTACTTACTTTTTGTTAAATCATACAACTGACCTTTAACACCTATTAAAGAGCAGTAAAACCAGTGTGTCTGTGAGTGTGTGTAGCATGTAGACTGAGACAACAGGATCCCCGTGGAGAGCGTTTGCTGAATAGACGAGGCAGAAAGCTAGAGCAAAATGGCAAAATAGACTTGAAGCGATGTTACCACCCCCCTGGGGAGACACACGTCACCTGATAAACCCGGCGAGACACTCTAAGAGCCTTCCAGCTGCTCACTGTGTTACAACACATCCTGCATTTGTGTATATGTGTGCGTGTGTGTGCACGTATATATGTGTGCGTGTCTGAGTGAATTCGACCTAATATTTTCTCCTTACTTGTTGGCCACAGATTAGCATCCCAGAACAGCACATTAAAAAGGATTACTTGTACAAAATAATTACTGAACTCAAGTCATTGTGAACTGTAAAATATTTGTACACTTAATAAAAATAAAAAATGCTGACTGTGGGCAAAAACTTACTGCTGCCCAGTGATGATCTGCTGCTTAAACGTGTTGTACACAATCAAAATTTTGAACATTCACACTGAAGGAATAACAAATGAAGAACGAACATCTGAACAAGGGACTTGTGCATATGCAGCATTAAATATTAATTTAATATAGTTTTAGCTGCACACACATAATAATTTATGAGATCTGCAGCATAAAAAAAATATAGGAAGGGAAAGACAAGTGAAAAAAAGTTTAGCAGTACAAGTGAGAAGTGAAAGAGACATACGAGGAAATGCCCACTCTAAAGTTGGTCTTAGAGTGTAGCGTATAGCTTATAGTGTGGATTTATTACAAGATAAATAAATAAAAAAAAATAAAAAATAAAATAAAATAAAATAAAATAAATCGATAGATATAGATATAAATCTATACTTTATCAATCACTGCGTGCATGCATGTGTGTGTGTGTGTGTGTGTGTGTGTGTGTGTGTGTGTGTGTGTGTGTGTGTATTTGTGTGTATTTGTGTGCATGTGTCTGTGGTAAATGGTCTAATTTCAAGTCCATAAATGTTTATACTTCTGATAGTGATGTGAGTCAGTACAGATTTAGTAGTTGAGACGCATAATAAGGTAACAGGTAGTGTATGTCAGGTCATTAAATCATTAGGGACTGCATATTTGTTCAATTATAATACAAATTGGATTCAATAATATCGGTAAGAGAAACATCTCACAGTATCGCCATTTATAAATATTCAATATTATCATGTGCCGTTCTCATTATGTGTGCCCAGGATGTATTTCTCCTTGTAATTTTTCTCGAATCAGATCAAATAAAACATTGCTAAAAGAAAGTTGTCAAAGAAATGTATATTTCTTTGAGCCTTGACAACAATAAAACATTTCTGTCTTTCATCTGTTTTCAGCTTTCCCTGACCCTCGGCTATGTTTTGGCTCTCCACTGGAGCAGCACTCTGAGAGATTTCACGCCAGGATACCTTGATTTGAAAACACACCAATTTATTACATTTTATGGAGAGTGTGCTGCATGTGAAGTACAACTCCTGTGACAAGCATCTGCTTTCCAGCCTGCAAAACATACTTTTTTCCCTCGGAAAGTACAAAACTTTGACAAACAAACTCTATTAACCACATCCTCACTAAAAGAGAAGACACTGTAATGTAAAGGCTTAATGTGCTTTAAAATCAGCCCAACTTTTGATCAGACACTTCCTCTCATCTCTCTTTCACTTCTCGCTTGTCTTGTACTGTCTAACCCTTTTTACTTCTCAGTTGGCTCTCCCCTTCTCGTACTCTTTCATGCAGCAGCTCTAGTCCACAAGCTATCGCTTTCATGCTTCTCTCCTTTCCTCATTCTACTCTCCTCTCGTACTCGTTCTCTCCAGTGTGGAAGTACCTCATGCTTCTGATGTCCAGGTTTTTGCTTGCTGAGTCTTGTCCAGCACGGAGGCAGTTAGATCCAGATCCTGTGTGTGCGCCGGCTACAGCTGCATCCCCACCTAATCCTCAACAACACGATACCGCAGCTGCGCTCGTCTCCTCTCTCTCTTCGCTCTCTTGGTCTGTCTCTGCAGGTTGCTTTGCTCTCACTATATCCCACTCTCCCTCCTTCCCTCCCCCTCTCTCTCTTTCTCTCGCTCTCTCTTTTTCTCTCTCTGCACGAGTCTACTCACTGTCCTGTTTGCTCACTTGCTTCTCCCTCCTCCTTTCAGACCCATCCTTTTCCTCTTCCCTTTCTCGCTCTTGTCTTTCACAGCTGTGTTCTTTCTCTCACGCTCTTTTCCTGTGCTGTATAATTCTCTCCCATTCCTTTCAGCCATCTAATCTCGCAGAAATGATGCGTTCGAACCTTGAGATCTGCTGTTTTTAATTTATCGCACCCCCCTGCCTTTCGGCCACCTCTCCCCTCCTTTGCTCCCAGATGTCTCTCATAAAGTGTTAACAGAGCATCCCATCTGCGCCCTTCCTCCATGAGCAGCACTCACGTATTCCCTTCCATCTACACACATTAACGCCATGCCAGTTACATCTTTATCAACAAACAGCATTTGATCTTCGCTGGAAACCGTTTTTATATATATTTTTTTCTTCGAATTACCATGTGAATACATGAAACACGCACATGATAGCTGCACTCAGGATTAAACAGAGCACATCTGACACGTTCGCCTAAGCTCAAGTAAATCTTGGATTCGGCAGGAACCATAAATTACATATCATTCTCAGGAAAAAAAAAGCTAGCGCATAATGAATGGGGTGCTATTGAGGTCTTCAACAAATCATATTTTCTCTGTATCGTTCTGCCTAATTCAGAAACAGAAAATGAAGACCTCGCTCAGAGATTTAGGATGCTTAGTATTGTTATAACAACAATTTGAGTATTAACCAATGGATAGACAATAAATCTTTTAAGATGGCTTTTTATTATAGATTATAGATATATATCCTTCTGCAGCATTAAACTATAAACAATTTCATAATTTCACAATTACACTTTCTGAGGATATAGTACACAGTTATAGAAGGTAATTATTAATAAATCTTACTTTCAGGCATGACAAAGATGGATTACCTTTTGATTTTGGTTCCACTCAAGGTTTCTTCCACATGTCACCGCCAAGAGATTTTTACTTGCCACTGTCGCCTGAAGCTCATTAGGTATAAATGATTGCATTAAAAAAAAATTGTGTCTTTTACTGATAAATGTATGTAGAAACTGCTTTGTCACAATGTTCATTGTTAAATAATCTATACAAACAGAAATAAATGGAATTGAATAAAGTGAATAAAATGATTGAGTGTATAGTTCAATAACATCCGTTAAAAGAGTATCTTCATTATAAAGAATTACACACTGTATTTTTTATATCTGGATATTATAAAGACTTAGAAGCTTATAGATAGGTCTTTAAAGGTTTTACACTCCTAAGTTGGAAATTCCAACCAACATTGACAGCCCAATGACTAATGGACAACCACACAAAAAATACATAAAAATGTAAATGTCCATTTTATTTGCCTTACATAATTACAAATTTAAAGTCACTACAGTGTCTTTCTCAGGCATTTCTCACCTCATTTTCATGTAAATTCTGAAATGATCTATTTCTAATAAAGCTAATAATATCTACTGTACATTATTTTAAGCTAAAATAATAATAATAATAATAATAGTACTAAGGCAAATCATTAACTAGGGCACTATGCAAATCAATAATTCAATCTGCTACCCATTTCCATGCTTTGATTGCCTGGAGATTTATCTGATATAGTTTAAGAGTGATAAAAACATATAGACAGCTAGTTAGCTAATTACATGCATAAAACAAATGATTTGACGATCATTGTCCTCTCTAGACTATAATGTAGCACATGATTTTTGTGGCCTGAAGAAAAAGTCAGTGAGTCTCTTGTAAAGCTTTTAGCTATGTCATATGGTGTCTTGTCTTTGTCCTTGAATCACACGTAAAAGATTATTCGAGTCTGAATTTGTGTCTTTTTCTCATAATATGTTGAACCATGAGGTGATTGTGTATTTTGCTAGCAGGGGAGTTACAACATTTTTGTGTTGCACTTAGTTTTGCTCGGATAAATCATATTGTGTCATTGTGTCTCATATATTCTTGTCAATTTATCAGTCTAGGAAGGATCTATCCCCAGTCAAACAAATGTGACTTGCCTCTGCTGATGTGTGTAGTTCAGCAGGTGGTAGGTGTAAAGCGTGCAAATGCGCGTAAAGCATGCAAATGAACCAATTTGCTTTTTAAGTCATTACCCAGTACTTATTTGACCTGGTTGTTAAACCTACTTGTTCACAGGACAACTATGAATAATACACGAATAGCCTGGACATGACATTTACTTGTCCCAGGCATCTGAGATATTGATCCTCCCATTAACAAGAAGAAAAAAATTGTCTGGAACTCTGTCCTTTTTTATTGTTGTCTGTTTTTCTCTCTTTCTCTATTGTAATTTTACACATGTGGAGACATTAGTCTGAAATATTAAATGCTTCACAAGATTCCAGATGTAAATGAACAATAGTTCTCCTGTCTGTGGACATCAGTGAGACATCCAGTACCCCAGACTTATAACTCTGTCTGATCACAGAGACAAACAGTGACCGAGGAAGAATTTTGTCACGTGCGCATGCACACACACACACACACACACACACACACACACACACACACACACACACACACACACACACAAATACGTGCACACTGAACCTCAAGACATGACAGAAAATGTTCCAGACACACACATACCCCCTGGAAACACAATGCCTATTTCAGCTGACTGTCCAAACCCCAAATTCTGTGCATATTCACACAACCACATCTCAGTGGTTGCATGAATTCCACATTTTAATATTATAATAGCAATTCATATAGCTAAATGGGACATCTTATTATTAAAGTCAGACCACACAATACAGAATACGAGGGGAAAAGGCAAAAAGGAACTAAGTCAAACTGACCAGCATATCTTTTTAATTAGCTTTGTCCATCTGCTTTCCTTATCGCACTACTTTAGAATCTGTCACTCAAATTGTATGTGTGTGTGTGTGTGTGTGTGTGTGTGTGTGTGTGTGTGTGTGTGTGTGTGTGTGTGTGTGTGTGTGTGTGTGTGTGTGTGTGTGGAAGAGCTTTCGAGTATTCTGATTAGCAGATAAGTCCTTCCAGTGAAGAAGGTGACTGAGAGTGATAAAAAAGGTGCAAGGGTACAAGTAGTCTTAAAGGTTCCAGGCTATGTCTGTATAATCAATGTACAAGAGACTCCAGGAAATGTACTGTATACAGACAGTGCAACCTTTGATTATAGACCAAAAAACATAATTGCATTTTTTAATAGAAATTTCTATTTTTTTCTGTAATTTTGACATGAATTGTCCACCCATATATCATTTGTGAATATGATGGTTACATATGAACAGATCACAATCACAGGTCATACATATGAACAGGATTCAGAGTGTGAAAAGCTGAAACTCAGTGCCTGGCTTTCCTACATGTGGATTTATTATTCAACAGCTAGTTTTAGCTTGAGTTACATAACTATAGCTTCTGGGATTCTGTGACATATTTCCTATATATACACCAATCAGCCATAACATTAAAGCCACTGACAAGTGAAATAAGGATTGTTCATCATTTCATTACACTGCAACATGTTACAGGGTTGGATATATTAGGTAGAATGTGAACAGTCAGTTCTTGAAGTTTATATGCTGGAAGGTTGAGAAATGGGTAAAGTATAAGGTCAGTGACTTTGACAAGGGCAAAAATTGAAATGACGAGATGAATGGATCAGAACATCTCCAAAAATGGCAGGATTTGAGAGGTGTTCCCAGTGAAATTGGTCCAAGGCAGGACAACCAGTGAATCTGGGACATTGAATATTGCATCACTTTTTTACTGTATTATTATACTATAACAGAAGAATATTTTGTCATTTATTTTATGCACTACACTATTACATAAGAAACTGAGCCCCACATCGCTTTTCTTTTTTTCTTTTTAACTGTTATCTTTTCTTCTCTTTATTCACTATTCTTTTCCTTCTCTTTTCTTTTCTTTTCTTTTCTTTTCTTTTCTTTTCTTTTCTTTTCTTTTCTTTTCTTTTCTTTTCTTCTCTACTCTTCTCTTCTCTTCTCTTCTCTTCTTTTCTCTTTTCTTCTCTTCTCTTCATATAATAAGTTTTACAAAAGAAATATTGTCATAAAGCACTTTTAATGGAATCCAAGTCTAGACCTCTAATGGGCATACATAAGGCAATTGTGAAAATGGAAAACCTGAGACAGCATAAGTTATAAATTCATAAGAGAAGCCTATTTTTCACTATTTGACACTGTGCGGCACGATTTTTGGTAGTAGGCTTGTTATGAATCCCAGTAGAACTGGGATATTTATATAATGGGAAATTTTATATAGTAAAACCAACCAGCAATATAGAGAGTTTTTAAAAAATAGATGAAATGTGAGATCTGAGCATACAGAAGTCATACTGTATGAAAAACATACTGTAACATAAGAAGGATTTAGGCAGCTGTTAAGAAATAGTTTTGTACATACGCTGGTTTTGCTGATTTTAAGTTTGACTTTCATTTTTGTTCACTTTAAGACATTTTTTGTTTACACATATTTTTTCATTCAGTCCCAAGAAACTGCAGTAAGATAACAAACACAAGTTTGTAAAATTCAGTTTATGCTGGATTTGTTCTATATTGCATCCTGTATATTAAGACTTTCACAATGTGTATTTTCTGGTAAAGCTGCAAAAAGCTGTAAGGTTAAATCATAAAAAGCCTGAACAATACCTGTAGTGGTGTATTGATAATGCCCTGGATTTTGAGGGTGAAAACATAACTTTTTGAAGTTGATTCAAAGGGTTATTTTGAATCCATATTATAGTTTGCACTGTAAAAATAACTTTGGATGAGTCGTTCAGGGCAGTGCAGCAGATTAGCTACAAACCATTTCATAGAAGAAAAAGGACTATAGTAGAAAAAGGAAAGTAGTGATCTGTCTTTAGATAACAAGAGAATATGGGGTTGACTAGGGCATGGGAGCAGGGAGAGGGACAGAGCTCAGTTCGGGAGCTACTTCATTTTGTCTGATGGACAGAGAGAGGTGGAGGGGTTGGATGAAGTTGTGGCATGAGAGAGAGGGAAGGAGGGAGTGTGGCAGCACGTAACGAATCATTCTGCAGACATCTCTCTGTCCTGCAGGTCATTAACAGGAGACGGATAACTGCAGGAGCTGAAGCTGGCAGCAGGCAGGCATGAGGATGTAAAGAGAGAGAGAGAGAGAGAGAGAGAGAGAGAGAGAGAGAGAGAGAGAGAGAGAGAGAGAAAGCAGGGAAGGAATTAAGGCAACTATGATTGAATGGAGGAGTGATGAATGAGCTCTCGGTTCAGGAACCAGGCCCTGGAACTCCAAACTGAGATGTAGGCTTATAATGAAACTATAGACAGCCCTGCGGCTGGCACAGACACACACACACACACACACACACACACACACACACACACACACACACACACACACACGCAGTGATTGATAAAGTATAGATTTCTTTCCCTTCTCTCGGATATGATGTTCCTCCCTTAGCTGACAGAATTAATTTCCTCAATGTATATACTATATATTTGTGCTGAAACAGCAGTAGGCAGTAAAAGAATGTAAAAGAGACCTTCAAGAAACTTTGAAGACACAAATAAAGCTCTTCCAAGAGCGTTTGAACATTTGAGAACATTCCTGCTGTTTTAGGTAGGTTTCGCCTTTTACTATATGATTACATTTTCATATAAATCAGTGTATCTTTTACTTCTTTAAACCACTTGAATGCATTCACCAAATCAAATTTGTAGTGAAAGTTATGCAGGTTGAGGTTCAAAAGCGGGTTAAATGTTTTCTTTTCCTTATGATTTAATTTGACCACAACTCCAAAATATCACCATCACTTGTTCTAATTTCTCTTGAGATCAGGGTCCAGGAGCTGAGCTGTTTGCTTTGTGATCATTATATGTAGCACTCCTGTAGAGTAGCACTTAATCCAAACATGTTTTCATGCCCCTGCACCCTCTGAACCTTCTACATTCTTTTACACTTACCTATATAAGTGGCTAGACCAGGATACTCAGTATATTCTACCTCACTTATAGGTCACTTTTAAGAAAATGTGTTTGCCAAACGAATAAGTGTAAATGTAGATGGTGTTTAAGTGTAGCTTAGTCAACGCACACTGCATGCTTGTGCTTTAACACGTAAATGTGTGATATGAGTAACTCATATCCTGACACAGAATCTTATATAAATATGTAAATGGATATTAAAACTGTTCAAGAAATAAAAATGTCCCAGTTTAAGCATACCATTCAGCCATTTATTTTGTTCTGTAAATGCCTATTTACCCCTTAGTTCACTGGTATTAAAAAGAAGGAATGCAGAAGATGAGTAGTAGCTTCTCTCACTCTCTCCGTTCTCTCACTAAAATGTATTTTGCTGATCTTACTGTTTACTCATAAATCTAGTCTGTTATTAATATGCTTGATACTGAACATTATATAATGTTGTATGACTTTGAATTAAGGGACGGAGAGCGAAAGAGAGAGAGAGAGAGAGAGAGAGAGAGAGAGAGAGAGAGAGAGAGAGAAAGAAAGCTCAGCAAGATCACTGACAGGATGTGCATGTCAATGCTGTGTATTAAGCAGGTGCATTAATAGAAAGTCCTTGATGATACCAGTGATTAATCCTACTTCATTAGTGCCAGAGTCCTTGATCTCCTAATTATACATGCTAATTATAACCCCCCCCTTTCTCTCTCTGTCTCACACACACACACACACTCACATAAACACACAACCTGAATATCTGAAAATCTGCATGTCTCCTGTCAATGCAATCATTTAATCTCTAAAATGAAATTAAAATGATTAATAAAAATCAGTAAACACTGCTATTAATAAACTGATAAGTCTGCTATGCATTTGTGACTTAGCTGCAACTACAGGCTTGAATAAGTCTCAGAAGAAAAGTTATTTTATATTCATTGCAGTTATAGTATCATTAAAAAAATATGTGAACTGGCTTCTGGAAAAATCAGTGAAAAGGCTGAACAGAAGAGCATTCAGCAAATGAAGCTTACAGAATACTATTTCTATCCCAAAGACTACAAGCATTTTTGGCAAGCTTTTGCAATAGCATTCTTTTTTATTTACAGGTAAATGCATGATTGCTTTTTCTGAGTTTTTGACCTGTGCCTTGTTCTATGACTATTTTTTATTTGCTCTTTGTCTAGATTCTGTGTTTGAGCATTACCTGTTTTCTTCTCTCCCATTCCTCCTGAGTGAAGTTCATTAAAAGATCAGAGAAAGTTTACGGTTCACTACATGAAAAAAAACAGACGCCTTTGGCAAACAAAACAGCCACAATATAAGCATAGTGCTGACCAACATAGTAGGGTAAAATACTCAAGGTCTACATACACCTGAAGGATGACAAACAATATTAGTTTGATAAGCAGACAGATTTGCAGGGTTAAAGATATCCTATAGGATAACCTAGAGGTCTTCATGTATAGCCTGCGATAAGCTGATTAATCAAGACCTCAATGAAACACATTATTTAAATGGTTTAATAATTTCAGGATATGAGATTTAGGACTCATCAGAGAAGAGTATAATACTTTTTGTACTATACAATGAATTGAAATACTAATAATATTAATGTGCCATGTAACACAATCAAACTAAACCAGACTTGCCCAAACTAGGGCCCATGGGCCAAAGTTGGCCTGAGGTGATACAATACAAATAAAAAAAATAAAAAAGCAAGAACAAACACATTTTGAAAAATAACAAACAGCTTAATGTCTCTTATTAAATGTCACAGCTGTATTAGGCATTAAACTGTTTTATTCATTATTTTTAAATACATTTGATTGTTTCATTGTACTATAAGTTTCACTAAACTAGAAAATTGCATTACATATGCAGATTATACATAATTTTTTGAGATCACAAATAAGAAGAACCATGACAACTTGGTATAATGGTATAATGCAGAAATATTTTCGGCCCACGGTCCTCAAACAACTGTTGGTTTTTGGCCCTTTATAATACAAAGTTTGGGCACCTCTGCTCTAAAATGTAAAATTTGAGCAAATCAGGATTTGCGAGAATCAGAAAGAGGACAATTACTTTTTACACATGTATTCAAGAGTGTTTTCTACTGCACGTTTTTGACATCTGGGTGAGGACCAAGTCCATATGATGAAGAAAGTGGAAAAAATAATATTTGTGTCTGCTGTAAAAAATGATTGTGTTGCTGAAAAACTTGGATAAAACACAGTGTTGTGTAATCAACACCACTGAATCAGATTTTTCTTGCAGATTATAAATGTTTTTATTTATATACACTATATGAAGAAAAGTATTTGGACAGCTGACTTATCCAGCCACATTAGTTTTCCCCCCAAATTGTTACCACAAAATTAGAGGTACAATTGTATAGGATGTCTCTGGATTGCCATGTCCCTTCAGACCATCAAAAGGCAACCCTTTGTCATATCTACCTCTGAATATTCCTCTCCAGCCTCTAGAGCAAACACATGTACACACATTATTGAATTCCTTCTTTTGTTGTCACTTTCAATTCCAAGCTGATTGTTCATACTAAGTTTGTTTGGACTCGTTAGCCACATTATTTAGGTTCCATTAACTACTCATTAACTAGCTAAATAATAAACAAGGAACTGAAGTAAAGTTTCTTGTGAGTTGTACTTTGTAGTTTTTCCCCCACTTGTTCTATTTTCTGTATCCTTTTCCTTGCCATAACCTAGCCCTTACTGTTACTCAAGAGTTTGTTTTTTGTTTTTGAATCAAAGTTCTGCATTTGCACCCTCTTTCTACATATTCAGCTCTATACTGTGACATGGATGCAGAAGGATTATATTTTCTCTTTACTGTGCCTTTGTGCACAAAGCTAAAGCTGAAGATATGGGTTACATGAGGCCTGCTACAGAGCCTTGACCTCAACCTTACTGAACAGTTTTGGTATGAACTGAAACGCTGACTGCACCCCAGATCTCCTCACCCTAAATCAGTACCTGACTTTACAACATCCTCTTTGATTAATAAGCACAAATCTCTACAAGCACGATCCAAAATCTAGTGGAACATCTTCCCAAAGGAGTAAAGTTTATTATGGGGACTAAATTTGAAAGGGAAATATACAACTATTATGGTCAGGTGTCCACAAAATATTGCAGTTGTAAAAGTTTCTTTCTATAGTATTAGTGAGGCAATGTCTCTGTTTAGCCTTAAGCAGGATAATGAAAGACTCATGTAATACCGCAGAGGCTTCCTTCCTATTGTAAGACACCGAATCTCATGGAACACCTTGGCTACCATTTTATTTTAGCTTTCTTTCAGACCCCACTGCTTTCTCTTTCATATTCTCATTTTTGCTCCTTTCTCAATCATCCCTCGCTGTACAGCTCTCACCTTCTGGAGGTGAAGGAAAGCATAGAAGAAATGAACACAAGCTTCATTTTTAATTCAGGGATGGGGGAAAAAGGACACCTGCCGAATGTAGATGCAGCCTTAATGGATTCACAGTGCACATGTAATTCACAAGACAGTGTAAAAGGGAAAGAGAGGGAAAAGTGGGAGATGAAAGAGAAAGCTGTGCAGACAGATAATCGGGGTGAAAAAGAATGAAAGTAGAGAAAGTGAGAGAGAGAGAGAGAGAGAGAGAGAGAGAGAGAGAGAGAGAGAGAGAGAGAGAGAGAGAGAGGACAACCATGTGTGTGAATGTGTGAGAGAGAAAGAACAGACCAAATGCTTCAAAATCAGTCCCAGATGAAGGAAGGGAACAGAATGTATTTTGGCTGATTTTCTTGACTGGCACTGAATGATCATGATCATCATTATAGATTACATTGATTTTATGGCCCCTTTATTAGGAACACCTTCGTGATACTGGGTATGATCTTTTTTTCTTTTCATAGAGCAGCATTAATTATTTTGTAGCTTGAATTTCACAAGGTGATGTAAAACATTGCTGTGAGATTCTGTTTCATGTTGACATCACAAAATTGATGCAATTTTGTCCAGCTTCTAATGAACCAATTTAACACGTGCCGAAGGTGCTTTATTAGATTTGGGAGGCCACTGAAGTACGCTGAACTCACTGTCCTATTTATAGAATCAATTTCATTTCATGCTTTCTGGCATGGTGCATTTTTAAGCTGAAAGTAGGCATCATCACAGTACTTGGATAGGCTTCAGCATTCAGATGATGCTTAATTAGCAGTTAGTGTGTATCAAAGAAAACCTGCAAACTACTGAACCACTAGCACCAGCCTGAACTGATGACACAAGGCAGTCTGGGTGCATGGATTTCATGAAAATTATGACATTTTATCATCCTGAGATGCTTTTCATCTCACCATGGCTGGAAAGAGTGGATATTTAAACCACAGACTTCCTGTAAGTTCGAAACATTGTTTCCCAATCCTGATATTTGATCTAAACTAAAGTTCTTTAATTGTTTCTTATGAATTGTGCTGCTGCCACATGATCAGCTAATCAAATATCTGCACAAAGGTGCATGGGGCTTGTGAGTGCATGTTATTGAATATTTGCGAGAACCTGCAGCATGGATATATTTTATAATTATGAATGCATTAGAGCCTCTGCTG
Organism: Silurus meridionalis; assembly: GCF_014805685.1. NCBI lineage: Eukaryota > Metazoa > Chordata > Actinopteri > Siluriformes > Siluridae > Silurus > Silurus meridionalis. The sequence goes on along the minus strand of NC_060899.1, from coordinate 6,595,357 downwards.
AGCTTGTGTATATTCCAAGTGACTTACTGATCCCAGAGGTTCTCTGGGTGTCCACTATTGCCTCTTTCTCCATCTCTTTCATTACCACTTTTCATATGCAGTGAGAATATGTGTATCCTCCTGAGTTCTTTTCAATTTAGCCACAAAAAAAAGCTTTCAAATTCAAATAGTACCAGGACAAGCTATTTTGCCGAACAATTGCCTGTATTTTCTCTCGTTCATTTAATAGATGAAACATTAAAAAAGAGAGCGAGTGGACATGCAGTGGGAGAGAGGGGGAAAGTGTGATGCGCCACTGTGTATTGTACAGTGCTCTTGTTCAGATTTTGACAGCATGACCCAAACTTCCCAGGCCAGCCTCTCTAAAGCAGAAAGTGTGTCCGGTCTTGTTAGGAAGCATGACGTTTGTGTGTGTGTGTTGGTTGGTTTCCAGCTCCCCTTAGTGTATACTGCTTAAGCAAAAAAACAGTTTTATCTTTCCTGGTTTGCACATTTCATGTACACATTTCAAACATCATTGCTACTTTTACTCAAAAACTGCTGTATGAAGCAATATGCTTCATACAATATATATATAAGATAAGTGGTGTACACGTTGCCTGTAAAAGCTTCTCTGGTGAACATTAAGCTCACCTGTAACAGCCATCAATGACACGGTCTTAAAATAGAGTATATAAAAACACACGCCTGTTGATATTGAAACACTGTCTACAGGTTACCATGGCTACTACACGACTTCACCTCTATGTCCAGCTCTACTCAATGTTTCAAATATTCATAGTGTGCTTAGCACACGAGTTTCTCTTTCTCTTGCATGCACACACACACACACACACACACACACACACACACACACACACACACACACACACACACACACACTTCTCTACTATCTAGCTGTAAGGCACACTCATTATCACACACCCACATATATACGGAATAATAGTGGTCGGAGGTAACTGCACTTCCAGCATATGCAGTGCCATTGCCATGACAACTCTGAATATGTCCATTAGTTTTCATTAGTACTATGATAACCCTCCTTCACTTTACTCCTTTACACTCTCTCTCTCTCTCTCTCTCTCTCTCTCTCTCTCTAGCTCTCTCTTTTCCTCTCCCTATCTTTCTTTGATATTTTGCAAAAATGAAGACATCATGCTACTGTACAAACCCAGAAAGCTGGATATTTTGAATTGTTGCATGTTTTGCACGTCCTAAAACATTATTCTTTCTCCATATGGTCAAATTCTAAAAAGAAATTAATGCTGAAGGGACGATAATTTGCTTTGAAATGTAATGGAATAAAAGTATAAAGTTTGCAAAAATGGAAATACTTTATTGAAGTATAAATGCTTCAGAATTAATTTTTTACATTATACATTATACAATAATAACAAATCATATTAATACATATGAAACACTGTCGACAAACTGTCTAACCTGTTAGGAGAAATAAAAGAAAGCACTTTAGCAGAATAGTAATGTTTATTGATCATACAATCTCTTTCTCTATCTCTCTTAATAAAAGAATATACTTTATCTGTAACATATACATTAGAGCACAGTGAAATTCTTTCTACGCATATTCCAGCTTGCTCGGAAACTAGGGTCAAAACACGGGGTCAGAACGCAGGGTCAGCCATGATACGGCGCCTCTGAAACACAAAGGGTTAAGGGACTTGTTAATGGGCTTGGCGATCTTCTGAAACTTCCGATCAGTAGCCCAGCTCCTTAACCACTGAACTACCGCTCTATCTCTTTCTCTATCGTTCTCTCTCTTACTCTCTCTCTCTGACACAAACACACATTTTCATTTCAAAAACCATTTTGAAAACCTTTACTTCAATACATATTAATGTGTAATATCCACTTTTTACTCCAATTCCTTGCTACTTTGTGGGTAAAATTAAGTACATGCATTACATTACAAGATAATCTGCTAGGACCACAATGCTAACACCATGCTCCTGGAAAGAGTGCGTGTGGGCTAAGTGTACTCTCACCGCAGGCCTGTAACAATGGAAAACATAAATAGATATGATAGAACTGGATTAATGATTATCATATTTGATATATAATATATTTTACCTCAACCAATACTTTTACTTTGGATACTTAAATACATTCTAAAGTGATTTATTTTGTACCATTACACAAGTGGAAATGTAAAAGTACTAAAGAGTCAGGATTATGGTCCTGGTCTAGAGTTACCACCAGCCACTTCACCCTCACATGCCAGGTTACATGATCTCTGAACTCAAAACTTGTTTTCTTATAATTGGAACATGTACAGTATATAAACTTTACAATCCAGTACACTCTGTCTCATGTATGTCTTTCCATTGTTGGTTGTCTTTGTTTTTGTCACAAATAGGTTGAGGTTTGTGTTAATGTGTTTTGTATATTTGCACTGTAATTAAAAAAGATCTACACGCGCCCGCCTTCGCTTCAATTACATGACAGAGTAATATTATATATTTGATGTAATTTTGCTAAGTACAAAATCATGTTTTTATATATATATATATATATATATATATATATATATATATATATATATATATATATATATATATATATATATGCAAATAAAACTTCCTGAAGAAAAAAAAACTATGGAGATGTTTTATGAACAGAATTATATACTAAACTTTTAATTAAGAGGATCCTTCTGTCTCTCTTATTCTCACTTTTCCCTATTTTTCTGTCTCTCTGTCTCTCCTTCTCTCTCTGTTCCACATTTTCTTCTTTCTCATTAAAAAAAAAAAGTTCTTCCTATGATTTTTTATGTATAAGTGTTGGCCCCTACTGCGGCTGGGATTGAATGCCTTTAGCAGTTATTGGATTGTGTTGATGAGGTGCCTCATTGTGGTCTCATCACACTTCCTAGCAGGGGTCTAAGCGAAGCTAAAATTCAATGAGTTTTTCTGTATTCCACCCTCTCTCACATCCACACACACTCATCGGCATTGTGAACATTACAACAGTCACATTTAGCTCATTTTCGCTATCACTGCCCTCATGTAAACTGCAATTATCCTCTTTAGAACTGGTTCTAATACCCCTTCTACCCTAGAGACAATAATAATGAACATGAATGTGGACCATTTATATGCATAATGTTTTATATATAAAAACAAATGGAATTAAAACGAACATTCGGAACATTATAGATGTTATAGAAGGTATCATTGTAGATGTAAAGCGGTCTCACTGTGAACACATCCTGTGCACTAAATTTGCAAATCTCTTTTCCTGTTTTTTCTAGTAGCATAGTTTATATGACTACAGAAAAACTTTTTATACATTATCTTTGTCATTTCCAAACACCTAAAAGCAATAGCAAACTCAATTTTTACTAATAGTGCAAAAAAATAAACTACTAAGGATCGTCTTCCATACAGAAATGCCTCCTCCAGTAGGCCTGCACTGTGCGAGGGAGCATTAGACTTGTTTTATTTATTGTGCAGTCCAATGTATTGACTGAGTTGGAGTAATTTGCGATGAAATAGTGAAACAGACCTAGTTAGAGGCTAGTCGAGACAAGGCTGCACAAATGACCTGTAATTGGCCTGTAAGCACAGTGGCAGTAATTTACTGTGAATTCAAAAGTAATGAGCAACGTTGCAGGCGGTTCACAGCAACACCGGGCCCATTTGGCTGTCAGCGCCCGTTTTGCAGACACAAAGTAATAGCAACACGACAAAAAAACCAACACTTCTGTTTCTTGTGAAAACATTTTCCTCAAGATTTTCCGGAAAAAAAATATGGATATCCAAATCATACAGAAAAAATCTCGACAGCAGTGGAACATCTCAGCAATCATGCATTTACTGTGTTATTTTAGTGTATTTAATACAAGCTACAAAAGTTAGAAAGAGTCCAATACAAACAAACAATAATATTCATTTTATTTATTAGTTTCTTTTTTAACTAATATTTATTTGCCTGCTTATTTATGAAATTATTATGTAAAACCATTGCATTGTGTTCTGTACACATGGCATTCATTTTGTTCATTCGGTCCAGTTCAAGTCTGAGCTTGGGTTACTGCCTGTGTGATTTTTTATGTGTTTTCCCTGTGTTTATAGGGGGTCTCCCTCTCCTCTGCTAGGTGAACACTATGATACAGTAAATTGTCTCTTGGTGTGAATGTGTGTGTGCATGGCTTCTTGTAATGGATTGTTTTTTTCCTACAGGGTGTATTTCTGCATTGTGTCTGGTTTTCCCAGCGCAGGCTTCAACTCTGGTGGGGATAAAGCTGTAAGTGAAGATGAATTAATATACAGTATACTACATTGAACTGGCAACACATACACAATCCTATCACATAATGTTTTATTTATTTTGTAGAGTCTAGCATAACATAGTGTTAGTTGTTTTTTCACACATGTATCATTATTGTCATCAAAAAATGTGTTTGGAGCAGCATGAAAATTTGCAACTTCCGGATCCAATTTGGTGACTTTAAATGAAGGTGTCCTAGGTGTAATTAGGACACCTTCGTTTAAAGTCACCAAATTGGATCCGGAAGTTGCAGATTTTCATGCTGCTCCAAACACATTTTTTGATGACAATAATGATACATGTGTGAAAAAACAATTATTTTATCTGTAACAAATAAGGAGTTTTATTTGTTTTCATTAGTTTAAGAACATAAACAACAGCCAAAAATCTAATTAACTACCACATCTGCCAAAATATTGCCATGACGAGATACATGTACTGTATTGAGTTCACTGAAACAGTATAGTGCCAAAAATCCACTATAGTGAAGCATTTGTATGTCAGACAGACAGTAATTTCTAATACAAACAAAACCTCTAACCATATGTGACAATGGCAATGTTATAATTCTGTATTATATTTTTGAGTAAAAAAAATTGACATCACTGCTAATAACACTTCATTTTTTCAATTACGCTCCTTTTTGCCAATTTAGCACCTGCGCTGTTGGTCACCCACTACATTACCAAACCCAGACATGCCATACCATCTGTCACATCCAGACATGCCAAAGCCGGGATCTTCTGCCTTAGTTTTGTGCTTGGTGATTGTCCATGGTAAAGCCTCTAAACTACACCACAATCACCTAATTATACTTTTTTTTACTAATTACATTCATCTCTGTATTTTATTGCCTTAGTATTATTAATGCCTTAAGACAAATAGGAACCAAAACTTAAAAAATAAAAAAGTATTGCTTTAATAAAACCTACATTATAGTTTATATATAGATTATATATTGTTAGTACATTTTATATAATTATGTTTATGATATTCCCAGTTATCATAATAGTCTGAGCATGAGTTCATGTGTGTGCAGTACAATAAAGCATGATATAACATGACAGTGTTTAGTCTCTGCTACATATCATAATCCATGGGAGCAAGATTTCACAGAACCGTATGGGACTCAAACTAAATATGACACATTCACACTCTGGTATGCTCGCATGGCCATAACAGATCATAAAACTGCCAGAAGGCAGGAATATGCATGGTTGATAATGTTACAAATAAGCAATAACCATTAGATAAAAAATAAGTTCATGGACAAGGCCAAGATGAGTAATTGTCTATTAAAAAAGAAACTGAATTGATGCTGTCTTTTAAAGAAAGATGTCAGCAAATATGCATAGTGTCCCAGAACATGGAGTATATGTTCTAATTAAAAAACGTGTGTGTGTGTGTGTGTGTGTGTGTGTGTGTGTGTGTGTGTGTGTGTGTGTGTGTGTGTTTCTCCTCACAACCTAGTAAAAACTACTGGACCTTATACTAAGAACTAGGGTATCACAGAAAGAGACATACACACTGTCATGCATGCATGCTTACAAATTATGCACAACTGTAAAAAAAAAAAACCAACAAAAAAGCATAAACTGCCAGAAACACATAAATAGTACATCTCACTCGTTACAAATTCGCAATTCCTGTGCTTTTTTATTCCTGAAATGTTGCACGGTGTAGTTCGGCTCAACATATCCTTCAGAATGCCACAAGCCGTGAAGAAAACCCCTTTAAAACACTCGTCTCCTTGGCTGCTAAGCCTTACATACACATGCCCACATACACTTACGCTCTCTCTGACAGCTTCTCAATAGATTATGCTTTTTCCTGCTTCTTCTAGTGATCGAGCATGACAGATGCCCTTTTCTGTGGACTGTCCAAGACACATGCTCTCACATGGGAGAAACAGATGCCCAAACACACACAAACACACAAACAGACACACACACACACACACACACACACACACACACACACACACACATTCACCTGCATATATAAAAACATTCTGTCCATTTCCATCATCTCTCACATGTTGCTGTTTCACTTAGACACATTTGATAGCTGACCATTTCAAGGTTTAACCTGCTGTTAGAAGGCTCAGATTCTTACTTTATTTTTTATCATGTTCCTTTGGTTGCATTACAATCTACACCTGCCTAAATGCATTTAGATTGTAAAACCTATATAAACTCTGAAATGTTGCTTTTGATATGTTTATAGTCTTTGGTCAGAATTAAACCAGAGTTGGTCTAAGACTTTTACTAAGTATTGGAAACCACTCACTGCAGCTGAGGATGGTTCTACATGACCAGCTTAAAGATCCATGAGGTTACTATGGAGGGTAAAACTCAAGAACCATGAAGATGCGTTTGGACTATAGTTGCCATGTCTCCTAACATAAACAGATGAGTCAAAACATTATGACAACTCACAGATGAAGCGAATAGCGTTGATCTCATAAAAATAGCGTTACAGGATTATCTCATAACAACAGCGTGTGTCATAGTCTGGGATAAAAAATATCACGAAAGCAAGAGTAATCACAGTTGTACTGATATTTAGTGTAACCACATGACTGAGTGTGATATTGCTTTTATACAGCAGTTCTATAAACAAGAAATTAGTATGTAAGTGACATTTCAACGTTTCTGGTAAAACTGCAGTCCATTCTTCATCTGAAAACCTTTTATACCATACGCCAAACATTACTGTAGTAACTGTTCAAAAATATATACATGTCAAATACAGATGTGCGGATTTATATACACAGTAAAACATCCTAGTATAGTTATAGGAAAATAAAGCATACTTGTAATGCTGCTCTGCGATTTTAATTAGTGTACCAGCAACCATTACAATAAGTTACAATAAAATATTATAATACTGTATAATAGATAAATAAATAAAAATACGGCAGGTTCATGCACTTGAGTTAGGTGTGGCAGAAATTAATATTTTTTTTCATTTACACACTGACTTGCACTTTGACTCGACTGATTCTCGAGCTTGATTTTGTTATTTTATTACATACAGTACATATGGTGTGTATAGTCGCTGGCATTCCTGCTGGAATCTGTATGATGTGCACTGTATTGCTTTCCGAAAGAAACTATGCAAAGTGTTCTATAAGACACTTACAGCAAACAACTTCAATTTCAACATAACTGTCTGACTAGAGGGACTAGAGACCTCTCCGAGACTTCAGCTCGAAGACATGAAATTCAACTTTGACTTCAGCTCAAGACATGAACCCTGACTCAGACTTCAGCTTATAGAAGTGAGAATTGACTCTAACGTAGCTCAGGGACTAGAGACCTGAATTGGACAGCTCGGAGACTTCCTGAAAGAACCAACAATGACTTTCTGACAGTCCTGAGATGTGAACTAAGAGGTATTTGATTACTAGGAGAGAGCATTATCCACTAAAATACCAATGGCCACATTACCGTCACCAAGAATACACATAATAAACCCCGTCTCATAGACTATTTCTTTGGGATTTTCACAAAATAAAAGCAGCAATTAATCTCACTGTGGCACAGTAATGCATAATTGAAAGCTAGTAATATTAAAAGGGTACAGATTGAAGTCAGAGCAAGGCAGTGTCACTGTATTTTCTCTCTCTGACTGTCTGGCTTCATATGATATCTCACAAGCACGTTTCATTACTGACCAACTGCTCAAACAGCCCTTCTCATCTCCACGCTGTCAAACACCATCATGTCACCTTCTTCGCACACTCTTTCAATCCCTTACTTTCCACCAATCTTAGTTCTGAGGTAAACTAATTACTGCTTTTTCAGCGTTCCTTTCAAACTGTAAAATATAAATTTGACTGCAGCAAAAATGATTAATAAAAAAAAGACTTTCATGTTATTATTCTTCTATATTTCATAAAGCATTGAAATGGAGTGTAGACACACAGGCACCTAGGGAGATCACGATTTTCATAAAGTCAGAAACTCTATTTCTATCTCTTCATTTCATTAGCTGCAATACATAGGCCAAAACCAGTATGGGCATTTACATGCACTTACATTCTATTTCTCCTGTGGCTGCCTCTGCAAACATGACGTCGCATCACCCCGAACATGAAAACACACCAATCACTCCAAATTAGACAGTTCATTAATGATCTCTCCATCTTTGCCAAGCTGTGACTCAGTGGAGGGAGGAGAGCGAGAAAAAGTGAAATCAAAAAGAGAAATCCTCAGTGACTGTTCGTGCTGTGAATTCTCTCACTCTAGCTCTAGTTTTTGTGTTTCCATCCACTCTTCACATTACCTCAGAGCATATGAGAGCCCTATAATGAGCTCAGTCTAATTATCTAACACCATGTAAGCTGGAGCTGGAGCCGAACACCCCAGATTATGAATACATTAGGTCACTGGGGCAGGAGCACAGTCAACAAGCAAGCCAACTTGTGAATTGTTCATGTTGGCACCATTTATTCAGTGATATATTAATGACAGCAATGGTTTGGCTGTCAAAGCGGACTCAGACTTTGAATAGTTTTGAGGCCCGTGCTGCACATTGCACATTGCATTTTGCTGTTGTCTTCAAATTAGAGACAAAGAAATAAACCTCTGGATTCATGTTTAGAAAGACATTTTTGTGGCAGGTTGGAAAAGAATTCTTTCTACAATGTATAAATTGTTGTCTTTTGCATTTACTGTGAGTTCCCAAAGTCTGAGACCACAATGGTAATCTGTATTTTTTTTAATTTAAATTTAAAAATAAACAAAAGCATTTTTAAACGTCTTTGACAAAAACATTTCTGATATATTGACTATGATAACTGCTACAAAAAGTCATATTTTCCTTCATTAGTGCTCTGAGACTTCTGAACCCCACTACATATCAACTACAAGTAAAGATTTAAAATTTTACCATCTGGCTTTTCCCAAAAGTGAACAGGGAGAAAATTACATTTAAAGATTCCATTTCAGACTTTGATGCAAGAGCATTGTGGATATTTTGACAGCTGGTATCTTATTATAACGTGATTAAATCAGGCTTATGTCCATTTCTCTACAGCACAACGCTATCCAACATCTTGATCAAAGCGTGAATGTAAATCCTCCACACTTCCTGCATCCTAGCCTGGTGAGATCTTTGTCATCTTTATGCAGACTGTTTCCCCTCACTATGTTTAATAAACTACTTTTTTGCAGACAGGCAGAAAATTAAAAAAGTAGAAAAAATAAAAAAAAAATTATTGGGATATATACACAGTTTCTTATAGTTAAGGCATTAAAATGTGTTGGAAAAACACAATTATGGCAAATTTGTGTATATTGTATTGGACATTGTTTCAAAGCAGCTTTAGAGAAATAAATAGATTACATATATATATTTAAAATGTATAAATATTTTTTATCATTAATGAGTGAGCCAGTGGTGACAGTGGCAAGGAAAAAAATCCCTGAGATGATAAAGGGATGAAACCTTGAGAGTAACCAGACTTAAAAGGAAACCCATTCTCATCTAGGTGACACTGAATGTCCATTTAATATTGTTCCATCATTGTTGGGGTTTACTGATCCATCAACTGTTCACTGATGGAGACTTAAGTGTAAAACTGTTAATGGTGATGGTAGACTATTTATATTAATTACAGTCCAAATCCACCTTCATGGTTCTTGAGTGTAACCTTCACTGGAACCTTATGGGTCTTTATTGTTTTTCACTGCTCATAAATAAGCAAAAGTAAAAAAAAAAACAACAACAAAAAAACCCATCTGTCTGGGGTGAAAACACACCTGTGAAATGAGTTCATTTATTGAAATTTGAAATAAACAAGTTATAAACAATTGAACATGATAAAAAAAACTTAATCATTAAAAAGCTAATGATGAATGAAAACATGAACTGATACCTACAAAAGGTTTATGCGCATTGCACTGGTGTATGTGTGTGTATTGAGTTTACATGTGAATTGCACCAGCAGTTCATTTGCTTTTTTCGGTCCAAATTTCCACACAATTCATTTCTGCAGTGATAGAGTCCTGCTTTGCTTTGTAAAAGTTGGACTGCTTTAGAGTCCGAATGCTTTCTCACTGTTTGATTGGAATTGTAACAGGACCACCTCACTCAAACACTCAGTGATGTTTGTCCACATCCTAATGAGGTTGTTGTGTTCTCACATGCACATACATTTATGACCTACATTCAACTATAGCATACCAATAATACTGGAATATTTACCTTTCTTGTGTAGTGTAGTTGTAGATAGCATACATTTAGGTGGATGATGATGGAAAACACCACCTCTCTCCAGTAATTGGGCTACTGATGAAGTCATTATTCATGCTTATCGGTATGAATCTGAGAGCCTCTCATACTAACGGCACCTAACAACCAATTCATCATATTTAATTAATCATTGACAGCCTCGGTATATACATGTGTGTGTCTGTGTGTCTCTGTGTGTGTGTGTGTGTGTGTGTGTGTGTGTGTGTGTGTGTGTGTGTGTGTGTGTGTGTGTGTGTTTATGTGGGTAACTACAGTAGTGTTGGTGAGCTATGTTGATAGCCACCAGGGTCTGGGCTAAATGTCAGTTTAATGACAGATACAATTATGATACATGGAGAGTTGAATGTCAGCAAGGACATAAAATGGGTACAAATGGCCAGAAAGTGAAAGTAGTGAAAAATGGGAGCTGTGGGAATACAGCTGAGAGAAAGAGAGGAAAAAAGGAGAGATAGATAGATACTGTAGATAGATAGATAGATAGATAGATAGATAGATAGATAGATAGATAGATAGATAGATAGATAGATAGATAGATAGATAGATAGATAGAGAGAGAGAGAGAGAGAGAGAGAGAGAGAGAGAGAGAGAGAGAGAGAGAGATGTATTTCCTCCCTAATTCTTGCGTGCTTGTCTGTGGACAACAATGGAATAAAGATATCAAAAAAGTCTGAACCCTATAAAGCACCCCCAGCTTAATTTCCTGCAGGGTGATGGTACTTTTGTTCATTACAGAACGAGGTGACATGAAAACGTACGTGAAGATATTAAACGAGCCCGTATTAGACATTACAGTCTGATGACACTGGCACCTCTGTGATTTTTGCAACCCTTTATATTAATAAACTTTTTAATTACAGACTCAGCTTCCAATTTCACATGCACACACATACACACAGTTTTTTTTACATCATTTTCTGCACAGTGACAGTGTACTCTTCCTTCAGAGTTGAGGACAGGAATAATGAAAACGTGTGCAAATATTAAACTAGCCCATCTTAGACACCACAATGCTTCTGGTTCTGACACCTCTGTCAGCTTTGCTATCCTCCATCTTAATTGTCTCCTTAATTACAAGCAAGCTCTAATCATTTCTTTTGGAGTACTCAGCAGAATTTCCAGCCCACACCTGACCGCACCACCTCTCTTTTATCTCAAAGCGAAAAGCCTATTGTGAGTGTGTGTTTGTGCCTGCATTTTAATTACCAAATTAACCCACTGTTTACCTGTGGGTTCCAAAGGTAAATAACCATTAAGTCTGACTACATCAGTGAACTCTGTGACCTTAAATTGCTCCTAAAAACGACCTTGTCTAAGTGAAATCGGTTACAGTAATAGAGTGCAGAGCAGCCTCTGGGACTATAGTCAGACCCATGGACTCGATGCTATCGGAGTCTAGCTTTAATACTGCTAATAATGACTCACCATCTTGTGTGACTCACCTAGGGTCAGTTGCCTGGCCTGTAGCTCATTATGTTACACAACAGTCATGCAGACCTCTTGGCCCAGAGTGTGTCATCACCTCCTAAGTGCTAATATAAAATCTGCTCTGTGGGCTACATAAAGTAGAAATGATGTACACTATTAATAGACTTGTCCTATCCTGAACCTGCTCCTTGTCATACAGTGTATTTTTTTATTGATCTATACATTGTAAATTTCCCATTGGGATGAAAGAAGTATCTATCTATCTATCTATCTATCTATCTATCTATCTATCTATCTATCTATCTATCTATCTATCTATCTATCTATCTATCTATCTATCTATCTATCATCTATCTTTAAAGTGCTATACATAAAATAAAATTGAGTTGAATTGAAACCATTAAAGTTGAGCCTTATAACATGGAGTTCTATCAGTTTTATTACACATCCACACAGGAACACACTGCTTAAAGGTGTGTTCTACTGTATAAATGTATATTTACAATAGCAATTGTGGTACACAAAAGTTGCATTCACCATTAGCCAGCTTAGTCAATCAAAACACACAGAACATATGGTGCTGGTATTTGTCCCTTTAGGTAATTTGTATCTCGACTGGGCAATGCTTGCCTTCCCCAAAGGTATTTTTAAAAATCACTGGGTGTGAAAGAAACTGTACCACATTCTTGTTTAATAAAGCAGCTGTATTTCATATAGCAGTATTTCACATGCACCTTCTTTATCACTGCTGCTGATGGGTCAGGCAGCAACAAACGTTAGATGTTAAATCTGATAGTGTGGGAAGTTACGCCACACTAGCTAGTGTAGCTACACTCTGGGCTAGACAGAAATCAGCCCCATTCTCTACTTCATACTATGCTGTGTATTTTTTTTTTTTTACCATGAGTAGTGCTCTTGTTCCTGGTTTCACAAAGGTTTATTTAAAGACATTTTAAAACCACAAATATCAAGGCTTATTTTTGTTCTCTTTTTTTTTCTGGAAAGAGAAAGGGAAAATTTGCCCCTCTAGGTAAATTATACCAAATGTTCCTACAATAAACAATCTATGCAAATGAGATCAGCCATGCTTAACGAGTTTGGAAATTAAAAAAAAAAAGACATTTTTGAGTTATGAGTTCAGTTATTTAAGGTGAAATAATGCCAGCATTAGTTAGTGAATTTCTTAAGATTCATCACCAAAATTTGCCATCCTTAAAAACCTACTGATGAAATTCCTTCAATAAAATCAGTGTTTCTCATTAATATAAATCAAAAAGCATATTATTTACCGTAAACAGTAGCAGCAACCCCACTTGTTACTGGCTTGTTGCCCAGTCCAGGTTACCCACTGCTGACTTCGGATCTCCATTATTTTCCCTATGCTGCTAGCTGTGCTATAACACTAAATGGTACTGGCACTGCAGGAGAACATTGACATAGGATCTGCTTTCCAGAGCGCTGGCAGCATGCTAATGACCCATTCGATTAATAATGCATATAGAAGCCCCCATCGGATATGCCTAATTGCCCTGATTTCTCTCTCCCAGCAGAGAGAGGACTTCAAATGTAATCTATACCTGCGTAGACAGCCACAGTTTACGATTTGCCTGCACATAAAGGTGCATGCATGATTTTAAGTTAGAGATTATTGACGGATAAAGTTGTAGTTTGCACACACACATACACACTCACAAACACACACTCTGTATATTCATAGCATAGCAATGCAATGTCCATAATGCAGGCTTTTTTTACTCATTAAAACAGGTATTCATTATGAATTCAGTGCATGTAGTCAACCCTAAGCTTATTCACTTGTTTGCTTTATAGCTACACTGACCTGCATAAGTATTTGCTCCCTTCACCTTTTTTCCACAGTTTGTTGGGTTTTTAGTTAAAATTAAAATTTACTTTATTGGGATTATATCTCATGGGAAAATCAAAATAGTTTGTATTGTATGTTGCTGAAATAAAATTCTGCAAGGATTACCTGGCTAGTCAAACAAAGATTAATATGAGAACATTTCCAGATGCAAAGCAATACTTTTTAGTTTTAGTACACTAGTATAAATGATGTACAGTACTACACATATCACATATCATATATCATAACCTTGTGCTCCAGTACACCTGATCAAATGCAAATGTTCACCTTGTGCTTCTTAATATCATGAACAGCAGCTACGCTAATTCCTATCCACTGCTTTTCTTTTTCTACCCATTCTGAGGCATCCCGAGGTTGCACCAGCTGCAGTTGTGTCCCACCTCATGAAGATTATGGACCTTCAAACAAGTAAATGGCAACCGTGCAAACATCCCGAACCATCTACAGACGTACCAGCACCATTTGGATCCCACTTCATGTAAAGTTTGGCATTGGACCTCTTTGAAATTTTAAAGGCTCTGGCATGGAGGAGTTGGTGTTGGATCTATGATTATCTCAGATGTTGAGCAATTTTATGAGTTTTATGAGTAGCATCTGGTTCCACAACATCAACTGACTGTATAAGACTGTAGAAAGGACATTACTCATAATCACACACTCTGGTACTCATGGTGGTTCTCACTCTCTGGTGTTTTGCATTGTTTTAAGGTTTATAATCACACCCTTGATATCACCCAAATGAAGATGGGTTCCCCTTTTGAGTCTGGGTCCTCACAAGTTTTCTTCCTCACAACATCTAGGGAGTTTTTCCTTGCCACAGCTGCCCCAGGCTGCTCATGAGGGATAAATACACATCATTCACTTTAATTCTTATGTTCTGTAAAGCTGCTTTAAGACAATGTCCATTGTATAAAGCGCTATAGAAATAAACTTGAACTTGAAAGTCTCAAGCATAACAGGATGTTCAGGATGGCCTAACAGTAGCCTGACAATACCACACGCAAGAAACTGGTGCACTGGTAAAAAGTAAAATGGCTAGTCGTTACTATTTTATGACAAACAATATTTAACATAGCATTAAATAACTTAAAATGCTTTACCCTTGAAAAGTATCTCCAAGAGCAGTAAAAGTTAGGGCTCTAAAGTCTAAGGAGTCTGTAATGGATGAAATAAAAAGAAGGGAACAGGGGCATAAAAGGAGTTGGACATTGAGCCACACAGGCACCACTGAAACAAGATCTGCATTACAGACTACAAAAAACTGAGAAAGAGAGCAAGAGACACAGGGAGGTTAAACAAATCTGCTTTATTCTTACTGCAGTTTCTGGAAGGAGATTAAGTATAACCCATTGGCACACAAAACGCACCAGAGGACCATCGCTGCTGACACATATAAATCCAAAGGTGACATATTGCTTGCAAATAGTTAAGTTTTATGACAACGACAGCTGTGTGCGTTGACCTCATGAGAGATTGAGAGCACCAGGAAGGGATCGCTGCAAGGACAAATGAGATGTCAAAAAGCACCTGCTCCTCTGTCTGAACTGTTTTCCCCCCTTGATATCTCATACTATCTAACACAAAAGAACAGATAAGAAATACAACGGGGATAAAATTCATATCAAATAATTTTAAGCTGGACTATCAGTGCTCTTTTTTCTTTAACAAATAAATGTATTAAGAATTAATGTTCTGTTCTGTGTGTCTTAATTTGAAGGCAAATGCCTGATATAGAACAAACACCTTTGCAAATGAAATGAATATTCTGGAATTCATATGCATGAGTAAATGTGTGAGGACAAAAACGTTTTATGTATGAATGTGTGTTACCATACCATCGCTCCCCATCTGTCTAGAAATTCAGCAATAACACTCTGAAGTCTTTTTTCCCCTTTTTTCTTCGCTTTTATCATATCACAGGTTTTATTCAGACACTCTTCTCTCACATAATGAAGGTATAAAAACTTTTCAGCACCAGGTTTACCATATGGCACGAACAAATTTCACGTCTTACAGGGCATTCATATGTGCAAGTTCAGAAATGCTTTATGTAGCCTGACATTTCAGATAGTGGTGTTTTAAGAATATTAATTAAATTGGATCAGTAGTAGCAGTAGGATATTATACAATAATCGAATGGCCCAATGGGGCTGCCCCACCTTTTATTAAATTACTGTACTGTCACGGCACTAGCACACCTTGCTTTCTCATTCTAGACGGTGTGCACTGACACACACACACACACACACACACACACACACACACACACACACACACACACACACACAAACACACACACTTTGCTGATGAGGCAGAGGTGACAGTAGGATGAAGGATGTGGCATGCGGAGGAGAGGGTGAAGGTGCTAAATCAAAGCTGTTGCATTGCGCTCAGGGGAGCTTATGGCTGAAGCTCTCATCACAGGAACATGGCCATTTATTTCCCGTTTCTAAGAACCACTCGCAGCACAACACACACACATACACACACACTCACACACACACACACACAAAACCAACACTGTGATTTATCTTTTGAAACATAAACTTAAACCCACCCTAATCTCATTCAGCTAGGACCAAGCCTACTCTTTAATAGATTTTTTTTCTCTCTTCCTTTTAACATATGTTATTGTTTACATGTAAGCAACTGTATTCTTCTGAGCAGAAACCAAGCAGTTTAGTTTTACAAAAAAACAACACTCACCAAGTATTTAATTTCTTCCGGCAGACTTTACTATACATCTTCATTGTGTTGTAAAGGAATCCAGTCCACATTTGATTCCAAGCACACAGCTATTGAAAACCGTCATCCGATGTCATTTAAATGCTTATTCGTCTGGGTTATTAAAGTAATCAATACTAGTAAAAAATTAAAATAAAAATCAGAGGGGGTGAAATGCTTTGGAAATTAAAAGCTAATCTATCTGGAATTCATTAAAGGTTTAAACAACAGACGGTCAATAACTCGACCGCAAGCATGTTGTGAAACAAACCCAGAATTCCTCATGCTGTGTGAGTCTGTTTTCTCTCCTACAAATGGTGTTTGTTCTTGTGTGGTTTTCCTTCGTAAACTTATAGTCGGGATGTTGGTCCTGCTGGGAGATACTGTTCAGGTCTGTTGCAGTTGTGGTTCTCTTGACCAAGTCATACGCATCACATTAAAGCTCTGTTTTTGAGTTTATCTCTTTTATTATTGCTTTTGTGTGGTTGTGATTAGTTCCAATTGAGCAGTATGTAGTACTGTATAGTAGGGTCTTTATTAAGAAAATCATCACTAAAAGAAATATTGTAAAAATCTAAAGGGAAAAAAAACTGACCCTGTGGGCTCATGTTTAACACCAGATCACAGCTAAAATATTCAGTTTAACCACATTACTGCCAGTGCTTTTATACAACAGTTCTATAAAGAAAAAAAGTAACATTTTTGGAAACAATATGGACGGTTATTTGTATCTTGCCGCTAATTTAAATAGATCCTGAAGAAGCCACACTCACTTTATAGCCTGTTAGTTAGCTGACGAGTTAGCACACATCGATTTGTACAATACTGCTAAAGACTCGTTTTGTATAGTGGGCATCCATTTACATTTATGGCATTTGGCAGGCACCCTTATCCAGAGCATTTGCAATGATCTCATTTACACAACAGAGCATTTGAGGGCTCAAGAGCCTTGCTCAAAGGCCCAGCAGTGGCATCTTGGCGATACTGGGATTTAAACTCACGACCTTCCATTCAGAACCACTTTGCACTTTTTAATATCTCTTATATTTTTAGCCATAAGTTCTGAAAAAGGTCATTTTCCATGTCTGCTGATGCTGTTGGGACTGGGAAGTGGCATTTGATGAGGCAAACAGACTGAGATGAGTGGAGTGATACACACATACAGTGATACATCCCAGGACTGTTATAGCAAATACCCCGCTCAGCCAGATCAGATTATTAGACTGGAAACTTACTTGTTTTTTACAAAGATTAGTCATTTTATAGTTTGTACAGATTTAAGGCAATTTCATTTTTTATTTTGCTATTTATAAACAAAATGTTTTCTGAAGCAAATTAATTAAAAATTTTATATTTCAGAACCACAAATACAATAATCTAGTACAAAAAATAAATGTTGTACTTCAGTGTTCTGTGACTGAACTAACAGTGAATAGACATGCAAGCAACTGCTGTACCTTTGTTGCGCTTGAGAAGCAGTATTTGAAACCACAGCCAAGCAATAAGACATGCTTAAATAACACACACACACACACACACACACACACACACACACACACATATGCATGATGAGTAGCCTGCATCCCTTTGAAGTGCCTGCCTGGCTTTTCTCTCTTTTCCGCTGTCTGTCATCCCTACTTTCACTCTTTCATTTTTTTCTGGGCTGCTGGACTCTGGATGACAGTGAGAGAGAGCAATGGTAGGAAGAGAGTTGTGCTTATCAAAATATTCCCCTTATGCTTATTTAAAAATATGGATTGTTTACTTTCTTCCCTTGCTAATACAATATCTTGTTTTAAGTCTGGCACACTTGAAGGAAAGGAGTCACGGGAAACGAGCACTTTTGCTATGCGAAATGTGTTTATATAAAGTATAGCTGAGAACAATTACAGCATGACATTTATGAATTGATATGTTTGAAATATGCAAGACACTGAAAAATTAATCTATTATTCTGTTTTCAATATCACCTCATTTCTCTCTCTCTCTCTCTCTCTCTCTCTCTCTCTCTCTCTCTCTCTCTCTCTCTCTCTCTCTTTCTGTCAGACAGATGGCCAGGACTAAGTCAGAGTAACTCAAGGCTCCAGGAACAGGATGAAGAAGGTCTTTGAGAACATGCTGACTTTGCATCTTTTGCCCCATTATGCATGCTTGTATGTATTAGAGGCCGGGAGAACAATAATGGAGAAATGTAAGCACAAAATATCAATAATGGGATATCAGCTCATGTTGAGGCTGAATATTCCACTATTTATTTATTTTCTCTCTTTAGACCATGTGAGCTTTTTGAGCAATGAGTAGTAATGCTAGCGTTCCGTTACTCACAGCAGATGCTGAGAGTTTACAGCATTATAGGCCAGTGTGGGCTGAGGTGTGTTGCACATTAAATAGGATTTCTGACAAGCAAATGTGACTCATTTCCTCATAAAGGGAAGACAGGAAAATGAAATGGAGGAGAGAGAGAGAGAGAGAGAGAGAGAGAGAGAGAGAGAGAGAGAGAGAGAGAGAGAGAAGAAGAAAAAGAAAGAGAGAATGATTAGGATGAACACAGCAGAATATTTCCTGGAATATTAATCATCTTGGAATGAAAGCTGATGCACTCTTACTTGTTATCATCTTATTTGTGTGCAAAATGTGTTCTTTCCTGCCTTAGATAATAACTTCTCTGCCTTTGAGTTATACCCCGCTTGCAAATTGTGTACTTTGTGTACCTTTTTTGCCAGAGTTGTGTTCACACTGAGAGGCTCAGCATGATATTGGTATTATGTTATAATAAACACACCATTTTTTATTAGTTACTCATCTTGAAGCATATTATTCACAAATGTTATGAATTATTCAGTAACTACAGTCAAACTTGGAGAATATAGGGAGATGTAAGGAGTGTCGAAAGCTTTAATCACGCATACAGCAACTCATAAAAATTCAGAGTACAGAGTAACTCGAGACTATTTATTGTCGATGTGGGCATGTCTAGCTCGATGTGGGCATGTTTATGCAAACATGGAGTGATATATGGACAATAATGCAGCGACTAGCAGTGGGAGCAAAGACAGTAGAGAACATGTGATCAGTCTCCTGACAAAAGTGGAATGCTAGTAACGATAACCTCTGATAAACTTTACTATGGCAAGCAGTAGTAGAAACATTCATTGGCAACACCATAACGGCAATTGGTAACTTGCAGGGGTAAAATTGCTGCATGTGCAAACAAAGCATTAGTCTAATCAATGAGTCCTAGGGCGCTTTTGGGTTTATGACCTGAATAATTAACTAAAATCACTAAAAAACGAACTCATCGTGTACACTTCTTTGAAGTCAATGTCATGGTTTTCTCAACACAACACAATAAAAATGTGCACTAGACACGTTTGAAAACATCCCATTTGAATGTGCACGTGAGTATGTGATCTGGTAAAAATAAATTAGGTGAGGAACAAAAAAAATGTATGCCTTACAAAACGAACATGTGAAAATAAATAATAATAAAAAAAATGGATGAGATTTA
This sequence comes from Silurus meridionalis, assembly GCF_014805685.1. Lineage (NCBI taxonomy): Eukaryota > Metazoa > Chordata > Actinopteri > Siluriformes > Siluridae > Silurus > Silurus meridionalis. The sequence continues at coordinate 6,575,267 of NC_060899.1, read as the reverse complement.
TGACACTCTGAATTAGGGTGTCTTTCAAATGCAATAAAGGTAAACATAAATATATTACCAAATAATATGAAATTCCCCCACATGTAAAAAAAAACTTGAAACATATGTGAAATACCTGTGTGACATTTGTGTAGAGCGTCAAAACAAATCATTTTCAGGCCCATTGCAGTGAAGGCATATCAGGAGGAAGAAATGCCAATCACTATCTTTCTAATGTCTTTTGTGTGTATGTGTGTGTTAGTGCTTGTGACAAACTTATTATAGATAGCAAATAGTAAACTGAATTTCCAGTGTGTGTGTGTGTGTGTGTGTGTGTGTGTGTGTGTGTGTGTGTGTGTGTGTGTGTGTGTGTGTCTGTGTCTGTGTCTGTGCGTGTGTGTGTGTGTGTGTGTGTGTGTGTGTGTGTGTTTGTAGTGATATACAGACACACACACAATGCAGAAAGTGCTGGTATTGTATGTTAAAGTATTTAAGAGATCGTATTGTCTAGTAGTGCTCCCCCGGGGCAGACTATTCTAGTTCACAAATATAGCATGGGTCATCTTTCTAAAGTCATTTTTAAAACACTACTCTCGCTCACAAATAAGTGCACACAGACATACACACACACATATCCTCCTGGATCAGTTAGCACCACATTACCTGAAAAATAATGCTTTACTCTGACAGAGCAGACTCTGTAATTATACAGCTGTCTAGAAAACAAAAGTGAGAGGCAGAGAGAGAGAGAGAGAGAGAGAGAGAGAGAGAGAGAGAGAGAGAGAGGGCAAATGGAGGACAATGCAGACGACACTTTAGATAAAGACTGTATAAGAAGACAACAAATAATCTGAATAGCAGAGACACAGATGGAACCAAAACAGAAGCCCAAATGAAGAAGAAGAGTACCAAAATTACATGAGGGAAACTGCAAGTGTGTGGGCTTCATGATGATTTATAACGGGTTGCTACTGTTCACCAAAAGCCAAGTAACATTACAGGCTGAAATTCCTCACCTGGGCGCAGTTTTCTAATGCAGCATTTAATCAGATGCACGATGATCCAGACAAGAAAATATTTTCTGCCATGTTTTATGGATAAAATGATTTCACATCAATCCATTAAGTCAAACCATACACACATAGCTAATGAAAAGAGCTATGCAACTTGTCTCACCTTTCAATTCAACACCAGTAAGAAAACAGACAGTAAATGTCAGTTATTATCATGCCACAAAAGTAAAAAGGACAGTGATATGTATCTTAATCGAATAGCTACACAGGAATAACACTCTGTGCACTTATGGGGAGCACTTACAGTATAGTATAAAAGCTATCTCTGTCTTCCTACAGCCACAATCTGGAGCAGTTAACCTTTGAATAAAATTACAGTGTTCCTTTAAAATAGGAACAACCCTGCCTTTAATGTGCATACATTTTTTTTAAGTACAATGGATGTTTTTATGTTTCAGTAGGGCTGTCGAAATTCAGTCCTGTCTCCAGACGTTCTCTGTATCGACTTGAACTTGCATTGGAATCATCGGCATTTGTACTTGAACGTGACTGTGGTCTCAACAGAGATTTTTCTTTAGTTTTGTGTTGGCTTTACTTTTCACAGGCACAAGTAAATAAAAAGAAAATCATTATTTTGTAGAGAGCATGGTCTAATCATTGGTGTAATGCACGAATAAAGCCAACAAGTTACAGTGAAGATTTGGCTTGACAAAGATTTCAGTCTGTCTTGATTTGGTCTTTTCATACTTGGTCTACACTTTTCTTTTTCTTGTCTCAGTTTTGGAATGTTTTGGTCTTGGACATAACAGTGGCAGTCTTAAGTACAACCATTGTGTTGTAGTATTTTTTTTTTGTTGTAGTATGTTGGTGCTTTGCGATATTGTATGAGTGTGTATAAGAGTCCGTTTTGAGTTGTTTATCTTTTTGTGCTGATCCACTGACCTGTATCCGCAGGTTCTAGATCATCTGACTGCAGGATTAATGAAACAACAGCCAAACATAGTTACACATTTACTTGTGTAAGAACAACAAGTTTTGAGTGGGTGAGAACATTGAAATTCTTTCCATATCTCGGACTCACACTCTATGCTGCTAACCCATTTACCATAAGTGTCCCACCATGCCGCATCCTGAAAGCTGTGGCCACATCCTGTTACACATCTCTTTCTTTTTTTTTTTACCTTTGAGCAAGTAACACGTTCACTGTAAGAAATAACAAATTGGCCAGTCGTAATAACAGTACTTTGTCAATGCTGGGAGCCCATGGAGTGTGATCTGAGTTTGGATTTCTAAAAAACACAATTCTGCTTCAGGTGGTAATTTCAAAGCTCTCACTTCACGTGGCTACTTTGTAGTGACAGTGATTTGCTGCTCTTTCGAAATATGGCAGGCTGATGTTAGACAGGCCAGTACTGCATAAAATGGTCTGGAACAGTGTGAAATGCTGTCATTATATTGGAAGAGCATATTCACAGAGCATGCTGTGTAGTGGCAGGCGTGACTGTGAGCTTGACGGATTTATGCGACCAAAAAATTGGTAGGCTGGATGAAAAGAGCGGTGTACAGAAACGAAGGACAGAGCAAAGTGTCTGTTCTTCCTCCTTCTCCTCCTCCTCCACCTCCTCCTCCTCTTTCTGTCTATATACCCATCATGCAAGAGTGAAAGAAAACGTCTGCAACATTCACCTTTCCCACAATGTACCTCATTCATACACCAACCCAAACATGAGCTCATTTGCTCATAAAAGGTCTACTAATGCAAAGTTTCCATTGGGGTCATCAAACTAAAGGAAAATCAACAAAGGAGGTGACTGGGATTTATTGTAGCGATCGGGAGAAAGCATTGCCGGAGATGTGCAGACCATTTTCTTTCCACTGTTATGCATAAACAGGGAAGATTAATTATTAATATGAAACATGACCATGTGAAGTACTTTAATGCAGGTGCACAGCTTGAGGATATAATCATCATGCAAGGTCTTTGTGGACAAACACAAAGACATTCACCAGTTAAAATGAGGAATGTGTAGTCTTTGAGTCTGGTTATGTCCATATTCTCACTTACATACTCTCTCTCTCTCTCTCTCTCTTTCTCTCTCTCTCTCTCTCTCTCTCTCTCTCTCTCTCTCTCTCTCTCTCTCTCTCTCTCTCTCTCTCTCTCTCTCTCTCTATCTATCTCTATCTCTCTCTCCCTCTCTTTCTCTTTTTACAGTCTTACACATATACACCTGTCTTCACTCAATTTTACCAAACTAAAAGCAAAGCTTCTTTTAGTGAAAGCAGATGGACAAATGTTGCACTGATGGGAAGAAAAAAGCACTCAGGAGAAAAATGAGTACACTAAAAACTTGCTTTGCAATGGCAGAACTCATGTACGGAAGGCTGTTTTTTAACAGATCATTCTACAAAAGCATACAGACTGTCACCACTGATGGGAACTCAACAGCACTGTAATGAATAATAAAGCAGTGATGAAAGTGAGAAACATAAGGAACTTTTACAGAAGGGTTTTTTTTTTTTAAATGAAAAATGCATTAAAGTGCATTAGAATGTTTGCTGATGTACTTTATATGTGTTGGAAACAGTAATTATGGGTAAACGGTCTCACTTTAGTCAATCAAATATTTTCAGGAGCAGAAACAGTCTATTATGCATAAATGTGGACAATTCTAAAAACAAACAGTAAAAAAAAAAACAGTGTAGAAAACAGTGTAGAAAAAAACAACAGTGTAGAAAAAACAGCAGGCTGGTGGCAGAGTGTTACAGCTGGACTGAGAATTGACAGTGGATATAAAATGTTTACAAACCACTATTGAAATTGTAAAACTGCAGGTGCAAAAAATTATGAAACAAAATGTATCATATATTATTATGTTTTTGCCAGCAACATAATTTGAGTGAAAAACAACTAGAAACATTTTGACAGGAAATAAAAAGAAATGGTCCAAAAAAAAAAAGTAGGTTTGTACAGGTTATTTTGCTTGCA
>NC_060899.1:6538789-6566289 GCF_014805685.1 Silurus meridionalis | reverse complement strand
GCCAGCTATCATTTTCCAGCTCATTTCCACTAGTTATTGTACAGTTTAACCACAGCTACATGAGTAATTATGGTAATTAGGGCAGTTAGGCAGCTGTACACACATACCACACATGCCTACATCTGTTACCAGATTCTGGATGACTTCTGTCAGCCTAACTACATCTATGATAGTTGAATGCATACGCTGTGCACCGAATGCAGAAAGCATAGTTCCTGTAACAGCAATAAATGTGTAATGCAAGAAAATTGGAGCCATGCACAGAACACAGCATAGCTAGGAGAGAATGTGGACAGTAGTGTAAGGCAGCATGTGTTGTGTTGTGTGTAGTATGTGGGCGTGGCAACACTCATCTACTGGGATTAACTCCTGCCCTCACTCTCTAGATTACTAACAATACCCTGCTGGCTGAAACTCTGCAGGTTTCATAATAGTGTGTTGCTCAACGCGTTGACTCTGATGTGTTTTCGTGTGTGTATGTGTATATGTGTGTAAGTAGATGTGTACACATACAGCACACAGAGAAGATGATAAAAAAGTGTCCGCAAGGCGTAATCACCTCTCACCATCCACCAGTCACCAGGACAGGGGACTTGTGATGGATCACCTTTGTGTGTGTGTGTGTGTGTGTGTGTGTGTGTGTGTGTGTGTGTGTGTGTGTGAGAGTTTGTGCGTGCCTGCTGATGTGGAGGCTTGATGGATCAGTTCAGTAACAAAGCGTAGCAATGACACTGCAGTCTGCATTAGCGCTGGAATCCATCAGAGACACACAGGCTTAAATCTGTGTGTGAAAGTGATTCGTTCGTTTAGATTCACAAACTGTGTATAAATGACAATGAATGATATTTGGTTCGAATAAAGCTCCACAAAATATATCGGACCTCTATCATGCTTCTGTATATCATTTAATAATCAATTACTCCACAGTTTCCTTTACCATGACCTTTTACAGCTTAACGTGATTGAGCTACTAATAACTGTGTGTGATTGAGTGTGTATATTGCATATATACACTTGCATCTCCAAGCTTAGCTTTTCACATTGCCTCGTGAATAAACTGCAGTACCTAGAGGCAATTTTTTACACTGCTTTTGAGAAAGTTGTTTACAGCTGCTTTCTTGCCTTTGCCGACAACCATTAGATTTGGGCACAACCTGTGCTGCCGGCGTCATCTCTACAGCCTGTGTAACTAGGCAACAGTGTGAACACACACTGAGGGACAAGAGATCCAGCCCCGACACACCCATGTGTGTAATTACAGAGAGGTTTAATGAAATTTATGTGTTTGTAAATGTTTTGTTTTTTCTCAGTCCAGAGTTTAAAATGAATTGAATTTAAGCAACAGGCCAGTGTTTTCCAACCTAATCTCTAACCACTTCATCAGTATGTGAGATTACCACAGACCATAATTGAAAACACGTTTCCCTGTGCTGAGCCATTTAATCTAAAGACAATTAAAATGGAAAAACAAACATTTAATTCCTCCCTTATAATAGAAGCCAGAGGGCAGTCGATAAATATTTATGGGAAACAAACACATTAGGTAAATGTTCCATGGATTCTTCAGTCACATTTATTTCAATTAAGGTAACATCATTTATCCTTTCAAAAAAACGATTGGTTTTTGTTCGAGGGATCGGATTGGATTTTATTATTTACCAAAAAAATAAATAGTGCCTTTCTAATTCCTGTCCTGCTCTAGTGTCATCCATTCTCACATTTCATTATGACAATTACAGTTTTTTATTTGTGTCGTATAGTCACATGAAATCATTTTTAACAGAATAAAACCCCTGGTTGTCAGTTTTGTGCACCATGGGCCATTTGTAATGACTTGTGAAAAGGTCGCCCTCAGTGAGAAAGAGACCATAGTGTTCCACCCCCTTCTGCTCAGGATGTCCAAAAACAAGCTGAGGCTCAGCTGCGAACCTGAGAATGTTGGGTAAGTGAGCTTTATCAAAACCAGTCGCCTTCATTTTTGATCATTTTCAAAGCCAAAATTTAAATCCATTACACTGTATATTGCCAAAAGTAACAAAAAGTCCATTAAAAGTAATGCTATTTTATTTGGCTAATATTAAATCAGTTAATCTACTGAACAGGATTCAGCAATTATACTGTCACATAAATACACAGTGAATACATTAATTCTGAAATCTTTTCTCTAGTATTCTTTTCTTAAGTGGAAATGAGTCCTTGACTTTTGGCTAGTAATGTGATAGTGCTCCTAATTACATGTTTTTCAACATTGCCAAAGTCTAGTGACATATTAAGCAGAGAGTCTTTTCTTTCTCCACTGCAAAATCAAATAAGTTTTTTTTCCATTTGGCATGGAAATTATATATGCTCACCGATGGCTTTCTGAAAAGAGTCTTCTTATTAACAGTGCATATACAGAATGGAGATAATGTTAGCTATCTATACATAGCTTAAAAGCAGGTTCAGGTGATGCAGCTGGACAGTTCTCAGCAACTCAGGTTACTTAATTTCATACTATAATTGACCAGAAGTCATGTTTTTTTTTAGATCATCCTTGCCCAGATAGGTGCAAACCACTAATTAAACATGTATTTATAGTTAATATTGAGCCAATGAGAAATACCATGTTATACAAGTGTTAATTCGCAGTACTTGGATGTTTGCAGTCTACCTAAATGTATCTTTTCACACATGGAATGTTATTCAATTTAAATCCTAGACAATGGCAATTGCATACACAGTATAACAATGGTAGATAGGGATTAGGCTGCAAAAAATACACTGGAATATTCAGAATAGGAAAAACAAGGAATAGGAATAGAGGGTGAAATAAAGCTCTTGCTAAAGTATGAAAGGAAACAGCTTACCTGAGAAGGGCAGCAGTCGGTCTGCAGTCCGTGTGCAGCTGTGTGGCACTTTATGCAAGCTTGCAAATCTGTTTCAGGAAAAACAACAATGAGACCGAATTAACCCAATATGCATGCATGCATACATACATATATACATACAGTACATACATACATACATACACACAATAATGCTGCCGACTGACTCCTGAACAGCAACATGGATGTTAAATTAGGTATTAACGATGTAAAAGTGTGTAAGCACAGACATATGTAGATACACAGAGGCACACAGCTGCATTTAATCTCTTTATATGAATTTCAGAAGAGTTGCTGATGTAAAGCTTTGAACACATACATTAGGAATGCACCATATATCACTGAATGACCTTCACCCAGAGCACCAATCAAACGTCAGCAACATAAATCAAGTGTGTGTGTGTGTGTGTGTGTGTGTGTGTGTGTGTGTGTGTGTGAGTGTGTGTGTGTGTGTGTGTGTGTGTGTGTGTGTGTGTGTGTGTGTGTGTGTGTGTGATCTTCTCTGTCTCACATTAAATTTCCCTCAATTTACTCAAGTATCTTTCCACACAGAATAGATCAGAGAGAACTCATCAAAGAGCTACTATTAGGATAAATCAGACAGGGAAGGCTGAGAAAAAGCACAGCATGCACACACAACCAACACACAATATTTTTTTCCCCTTAGACTCTCAGAATGCAGACAGAACAGGGTGTGATAGTCTCCTCTCTGTAGCCAAAGTAGGTCTTAGTTAAATATGCATGAAGAAGGTGACAAGGTCCACTTACTTCAATCTGATTCACAGAGTCTCTTTCCCTCAGCAAGGTGACATAAAGTTCTGCACATATAATTAATGAACTCAATGAATATGGATTGCAGAGCTCTGCTGGGCAGGTGAAGGGTATTTCACTATAGATAACACACATTTCCATTTTTCTGAACACTGGATAAAGGGTGGATTAAAGAACTCACACGTGGCACTTAAACCTGCCCACGGTGCTGGACTGAGTATGAGTAACGGAATTTTTTTTTTTTTTTCGCCAGTAGCACATCTGTTCACTATGCCTCACCTTCGTCCTGTAAAGTCCTTGAAAATGCCAGTCACATTTTATGTCAAGTGTCTTGTTAAGGGATCGTAAAATTGAGCGGAAATACAGCATAAAAAGAGGTGTTTTGAGGGCATCATGTTTACGAGTGAGAATAGCAACACCTGCATCTGCAGACATATAGACCACCATTCTTAACCACAAATGATAATCAGTTACACATAAACACACACATGCACACTGACACCCCACTACACCCTCATTTACAATACAATAAATAATTAAAAATACAAAACAATACATAATTAGCCTTTGTTTGCAGTAGTGTCTGTGTTTTGTAATAGATGAAAAATTTTTCAACAGGGCTACCTTATAGGTTAAAACTGTTGATTCAATAAATAATATACATTATTTTCTCATTTGTTTACATCTGAATAAGCAATAAAGACCAAATACCCAAGTAAATTGGTGAGAATCAAACACCTGTTTGAGATCTATCTCCACTGTCCATTCACAATCTTAATTCACAATCCTCCATTCACAATTCTGAAAGGGTAGAAAATATCTTAAAAAGTTGAATAGGCAGTATATAACTCTATTTAAAATTCGAAAAACAAAGATGTAATAAATTAATGTAATTAAGAAATAATAATAAAACCCAATTGACCACAGTACAATGTTGTCATAATTGTCAAGTGATGTTATGTTTATCTGTTGGCTGCTGACCTTAACTACAGTTTATGGTATTGGATGTAATGAAAGTTTTATTATACTTAAAATCATCCGAGTTGCAAAGGAAAATGTGTTATAAATTGGTATTTAGGATATATATTTTAGCAGCTACTCAGTAAGCTAACTAATGGATGAGAAGGTTAAACCTGTTGCAGTTGATATGGTCAGCTGATATAATTAAAGCTATGCTGCTTTATTAGGGGCAGGTGTTTAAATGCAAATGCTGGATTCTTGGTGCAAATGGCGAATCAGACAAATCTAAAAGTTATGCAAGGGTCCTGGCGAGCAATGGACGGACTAGACAAGGCTGAGGAAATGAGCAAAGATTTAAATCTAGAAGAGCATGCCCCAAAAGACAAAGGTTGTGATGAGTCAGTACTGAGATATTTTAAAATAAATGAGGTTTGAGGAAAATGTGGTGAATTGGTGATTTGTACCAAGAGTGTGTGTGTCTGTGAGTGTGGCAACTGCAGAATTACAAAATATTTCAAATATCCTGCTGTTTTGAACCCTGAATATTATTACATGAAAAATATCTACTGAAATTCTTTACAAATTCTTTAGAATTAATAAGATTTGAACAATTTAGCACAGAAAACAACTTAAGAAAAAGCATTTCTAGCAGTGATGATCCTACACAGAGAATTCTTAAGACTTATAGCATTCACTACCCTCTGCACAAATCTCTCTTTTCACTTATAGGGCATATGTGTAACAGATCCAATAGCTTTTAATTATTGCTCTGGGATCAGCTCGTTTTACTGCTCTAGCTGTAATCCTACCCAGTGCAGAAGAAAGCAAAACCCTGAAGTGGCATTGCCTCAGCATTACCTGAGAACAGCATGTATTACATTGAGCAACAGTAATTACCTGCTCAGCAACCTGAATCAAAAGAAAAAAAAAAAACAATGACCACAGGAGGAGTCCAGACATGCAGCTATGGCATCAATGTATCCCTCCCATCCACACCTTCCATTTCCTGCTCTTCTAACACTCCCACTGTTTCACATTTCCTACGCCTATGTCTCACTGCTGGCATGCATAATGCAGGTAAGAGCTTCATGGCCCAGACAGCAAGAACAAGTATGACATGTTGGATTTATTAGATCATCTTTGCATCTCACAGTATTTTCTTTCTTCAGTTTTATTTTGAGAAAATATTATTTGTTTTTATACATTTCAGCCATAAGTATATGAGCAGATGTTCATGAATGCTGCATAAGCATTACATAGAGTGTTTATAAAACAGAAAGGATAAATGGTTTCAGAGTGTGTGAGATGACATGACAGATGATACTTGATTTTCTTTGTATATGAAAGAGAAATAAACCTCAATGATCATAATGTCTAGATGTTTGCAAGTTGATTGCTACTGTAAATGAATAGCTATTTATTCCCTTTTGAGTAATACCCCAGGCATCTATGAAACATCATTTTCATTTTTTTAGCTGACATCATGCAGTGTTGTACATGCTGACATAGTGTTATAAATGCTGATATAGTGTTATTCTTTTACTTTGAGGACATGATATGCATACATTCTGCTGATTTTAAACCCTCAAAATAAAAGTTGTAATTCCACATGTGGTTACTTCATTTACAAATGCTATAGTGGGGGGAAAAAATACATCAAATACATGAAATAAAAATATATATACTTATTTAATATTTTATTCCCGAATTTGTTTGCACTGACTATGAAATGGATTTTACGTATCCTTTATATCTATCCTGACTATATATTGTATCCCGACTTGCACTAATGTAGCTTTGACAGGATTGAGTAACTCAGACTCTAATTTCAAGAAAAAGAAGATGAAACATTTATTGAACATGGATTTACAAAAAGAAATTATGCAAATACGAAATGATGAAACAAAAGGAAAATGATGGTTCTTTTTTGCGAGCTTCTATCTATCTGTAGCTGTATTCAACACTCTTGCGCACATTAAGTAAGGGATAAAGCACAATAGGTTGTTGTGGTACAAGTGAAATAACACAATTCAGGCAGTTAATTTGGAAATACAGGGTGATAATAATAACTCCGCTTCACTTTTTGGCATGGCATGGGATTGTTTTCCTAGAACGTACCCCTTTGGGTTTTAATTTAAAGTGAATGTGGCAGCAGAAATGAGACACACCCTTGCAATACCTCCTGTTTAGTTGGAAAAGGTTTGACAGGAATTATATGATCACCCTTTCAACCACACTGGAGTAAGTACAATGGATATTTTCTCTTAGTCAGATAAGCTACCGAAACTGCATATTACTGAAACAGTATTTTTTTTTTTATTTACAGTTGTTCTTTCACATATCACTAATGGAGTCAGATTCATGTGCAAATGACTTATTAAACAAAATACAAGAAAATGTACAGATGTACAGATAAAAGGGAAATTGTGTACTGTTAAAAGAATACAATAATTGCTATTGTAATAAACAAAAAAGCTTTAGTTATAGTTAGATTTTTGGGTATCAGGTTTAGACAGACAGACAGACAGACAGACAGACAGACAGACAGACAGACAGATAGATAGACAGATAGATAGATAGATAGATAGATAGATAGATAGATAGATAGATAGATAGATAGATAGATAGATAGATAGATAGATAGATAGATAGATAGATTAGATTAAAACTTTGTGCAAAATGTTGTTATTTTATTGTGGATTTGGAAAGAGTAAAAAGAGTCTCATGTTGAGCAGCTCTCATTTATTGTGACTACTGTGAACGCTTTGCTAATTGCTTTCAGTGAGCCATGAAAAATTACGTTCAAAAACATTACCACATGTTTTTTTGTCACTCCAATTAGCATCATTGTGGCTTGCTGTTGACCTCGTTCTTCTTTCTTGAAACCTGGGATCTAGTAACTAAGGGCATATTTTGTGAGCTAGAGAAGCTTTTTTTGCTCGGTGGCATGAAAACTGGACTCAGGATTAGTAAACCTTCTGAACAGAAAGATCAATTTAAATCTATTAAAGAAAAAAAAATGGCTCGGTAAAGCCATACAGGGATAAAATGCTAATTGACATTTCAACAGTAGCCTCTCTTCGCCATTATATATATCACAACAATAGTATGTGAAGAGTTACAATGAACAAACTGAAGGAATAATACAGTAAGCCTGAGATTTCACTGTAGATGTCAAGCTGCTGGTTCTATGGTGAAGATTTTGCTCTGGAGGATTTCCAGCAATTTCTTCTCATTCACAGATGTTATCCCGTAGCCACAGACCTTCCTGGTCCACTAATGATGTCTCCAGTGTCTGTCCAAGACTTTTATCCTGTTGTGCCTCCAGAAAGAGCACCTTCACTCCAGCATCCTGCTCCTAACCCTGTTCTTTTTAAAAAAAACACCCAATATAGTGGGTCCCACAAGAACTCAGAGCTCACACAAACAAGCCTTATACTCCAGAGGAACATCACTCATGGGAACAAGATTATTACAGCCTTGTTCTCTGTGCATGGTTCTTACAGCAAAGACACCATTTTTGTATATGTTCTTTTATTGAAATAATCTACAGAACATTACTCGAGGTTAATCTTGTTTCCATTTCAAAATGATGTGGAGTGGTTTGTGTGTCTGTGTTACTGCCGAATATAAAACAGAAGTGAGGAATTAGCTGAAACAAATACATCTTTGTTTATTTCTTTAATTGTGGAGTGCTGAGACACAGCGAGGAAGAGATGTGCCAGCTTCAGGCAAAAGTACGAATGTGATTTGAAGTGAAACTCATTAGACTACAGATTAGTGTGTGTTTGTTTGTGTTTGTGAAATAGACAGAGAGAGAGAGAGAGAGAGAGAGAGAGAGAGAGAGAGAGAGAGAGAGAGAGAGAAAGAGAAAGATAGAGTGAAAAAAGAGAGGTGTTTATTTTTTTTACAGACCATAAGCAGCAATGTCAAAGCATCTGCCCAGAATGTCAATTAAAAAAACACTCTTCTTGCTCTCTTCTTCTTTCTCACTTACACAAACACACACACACACACACACACACACACACACACACACACACACACACACACTGATTTTCTCATATTATTCTTTTTCCCAAGTGTGCAAGCTCAGTATAATGAAGTCATTAAACTTTGCATAAAACTAAACAAAAAATTAATTCAAAGCACACATATTATTCACAGTGAGAGAAAACTCATGATATCCCCAAGTCTTTTTCTTCTATCCTCATTTTTTTTTAGACATGCTGGGTGTGTGAATGACATCCACAGAACTAAAAGGTTTTTGCTGAATGCAAAAAAAAAGTTAGACAGTAGATAAAATATAATGTTGAAGATTTTTTTCCCTGCTACTCAATTCTCTCTCATGTATTCAGATTACACAATAAAAAATACACAGATGCCCTCAGCACTCTAAAACTAAAGAATTGCTCAGTTTATGTAACTCGAAGGTATAAACAGATTTAAGCACTTGTTCTAAATGTGTGATACGGTGTGATAGGAAGGAAGAAATGTGGGACAAAGACTTAGTGTGAGAAAATGGGAAAAAATGTTTGGCATTCTGTACATCTGAGAAACTTGCATGAAGAAAAAAGAGGTGAGAATTACTGTAGATGCAGTCTCTTATATCATGGATATTCTATCTGTGACACATCAGGTGTATTTTTGTGCTTGAATGATCAAATGTAATTGCAACTTCCCCAAGATGAAGGTAAATAACCAGTGTATTATTATTATTATTATTATTATTATTATTATTATTATTATTATTATTATTATTATTGATGCTATCATAATTAATCTTTGGTAAATGATTTATCCTGGTCATGAATATGTAGTCTGTCCTGTTTGGAGAATTCACCTTGAGGTGGACGTCACTCCATTGTGAGAAACCATGTAAACTTGTTCACTCATTTATTCATGGTTTATAAGCACCAGTTCTTTTTGGAGGAATTGGCACATTGGTTTGTATATTGTTTAGCCATTATTATTTTTAATAAACAATTATTCAAAAAAGACTTGTCACCAACTGAGCTTTATGAAGAGTTTATGAAGATCATGTTGTTGTTTTCTTGCCAATATTGTGCTTTATAAGGATTGTTTTTGTTGGAGTATGTGTTGCTAGTTGTGCTAGCTAACAGAAAGCTAAACCTATTTTACTTGTAAACTATATGTGTTTAATATGATTAGATCTTTCTTGCCTTTGTTAGATATTGACTCATGTATGTCTCAATTCCCAATCCCAACCATGTTCCAGATCACTGCAGGCCCTACAACTTACAGACTAATTTAAGTAAATTATTAAGTAGAGAGCTGAGTATCTGACTGTGATTCACAGTAAATATTTGCAGAAATGAGACATAATAAAGTGAGGTTGGACAGTCAGACAGAAAGTGAGGTATCTGCTCATATCAGGGTAATTATGTGATAGGTGTGACATGGTTTAGCTGATTGGCTTCTCAAAACGAAGTGAAAATGCCTTGGCAAGATTTGATCGCTGCATTGAGCCAAGTGGTTTTATGCTTCATTTCCCCTCACAGAGCGCATTTTTACACTTCCATCCATCTTTTTATATTGCCGACCCCATTCCCCCACCACCAGTATGCAAACCCATCAGTGAGGCTTCTCTAATACTTTCGTTTAACACTGAATCTAGAGATTCTATTTACCATGCATTAAACTCACAGCTACTTTTAGCCTCTTTATTATATTAAGTCTGTAAAACAAATAATTATTGGTTTTATTTTTTTCTCTTCAAAATACCGCTACTTTATTAGTTTAAAAGTCCAATTTGGGTTCAAAAAGGTAAATTTTATTTGTTTTACTGTTCACTAAAGTAATGTTGACTGTGAGCTTCATGATGAATCACTTTCACTTTTCGGTGAGTGAGAGACAAAAAGAAAAAAAAGAGCATGATTGAGAGTGAGCAACAGGAATGTCACTGATTATCTTACAGATAATGACATTTACAAGTCAACAGTTTCTGCAGTGCTTGCAGTACAAAACAAATAAATGTAAATACATACTAGGTCTATGTGTTATCAGTTTTAGTAGAAGCTGTGCACTGAATAAGTCAGTTAATTGAAACTTGATATAACTTCAGATTATTTTTCATATCTTACATATGCTAAATGTAATATGCATTAGAGAGGTTTGCAAACATTTATCATATCGCCTCAACTGATGGGACAAACAAATTTAGTGCTGTAGGTAATACATTTCAAATTCCATTTAGTCAAAAGCAAGTGAAGAATATAAGCTTTATTATAAGTAAAGCTCAGACTTCCACAGGATATTATAAAATATCTATTTTTAAGGTAGTGATTCGATTTTTGATGATGCCACTGAATCTGCCATGATGCAACACAATATTATATGATTAGATTTAGCAGGCTTTGATCGATATGTGGCCAGTTTTGTTAAAAATCTGGATTAGGCCTACTGGTAATTCACGGACGATGATAATGTAGAGAAGGACTATTTTAAGCAATGGAGGTATAGTCATATCACCATGCTAGACTATTTACACATTTAATTTAATTTTTTTTTTTTTTTGCATGTCAGTTTTTTCCAATAATACATTTAGAACAAAACACAATCTATAACCAGATTAATTTCAGTCATTGCCTATATATCCAATCGTCTTTTTTCCTTTATCCTTACATTGCTTATTATTGCTACATATCGATATCTGGTATAGAACCTAATAGTGTGGAACGACTCAATGCTATGTGATAATTATTGTTGGTCTCCAATAGATATTTACTAACATGTCATTGTTACATGTCTAAGTAACCCCAGAGAACAGATTACTTCTTTTTATACTCCTTTTCTGAAAAAAAAAATTCTATTTTTACACCCGAAAGAAGAATAATAAGTTTGGATATCACAGTGACTGAAAATATAAAAAAATCCTACAGTTAATGGCAGTGTTCACTGAAAGTGTTGCTGACGCATTCACATCCTAATGCCTGTATGACAGAACGATATATTTTTTCAATTTAACAAACCTACAAAATACAAGACTTGCTATTTTTTTATGCTACAAATGTTTTTTTTTTTCTCACTTACACAAAGGAGTGATGCATATTACATAGAAATGCATGTACATCTCACAGTCCAATTTTTATATGGTGTAACTGTAGATGCAGAGCAAAAATTTGGAAAAAATGGCATGGTCAAAAGGCATTAAAAATAGAGAACCAGCCCATCTCTCACTGCACAGACAAATTCATCAATTCACTACTCTCCTGGGAGACAAGTCCTTTCTACAATGCAGGTCTGCGAAAAAGCCTGTTACAATAAATAATAATAACATTCATTTCATAAGCATTGATTTACAAAACACCTGCCAACACAAAAAAAAAGACAGAAAAAGAAAAAAAAACCTTCTCTCTGATGCAAGCAGAAATGTTTGCCACCTCTGGGAGTCATGGATTTTTAATAATAGACATTTTTTATGAGAAGCTGAAAGTCAGTCATCACTTTTAAATACTAGTAGCCTGGTAATGACTGGAGGGGTGAACGAGGGCTTTAGTGTCTGCTGAGTCAGATCTGCTGCCCTGTGGGCCTCATACACACAACACACACACATACATACAAGCAAAATTAAAAACAGACAGAAAGAAGAGGTTGGTTAAACTGTGAGTAAAGTAAAATAAGGAAATAGTGAGATGGATGGATAGACAAGGCACAAGAAGATGAAAGACTACAAGGTATATAATGAAAAAGAAAGATGTAATTAATTTACGCATCAAATATGTAGACCTGCAAAAGGTGAGAGAGTTGGAAAGAAAGACTGAGAGGCAGATATCATGTTTCTACTAAGTACATTTCTGCTATTTATGTATGTGCTTTCAGCAGGCATTCTGCATTGAGTGCACTGCAAGCAATTTTTAGCTGGCTAATAAGATAAACTGATTATATATCATCCTGTGGTGGTAGATGTGTGTCTATGTTTGTGGTTTCCATCCAAGCCAGACCTTTATTCACTTCCCAGTGTAAAAAGAGATTCCTTTGATACATTTAAACTAAGCTACAATACAGACACCAAAAATCTGACAGCACAGGAGGAAGTAATGAAAAAACATGACAAACTCTTCATTTTTCCTCATGACTTGTGGCCTCCAGAGTGGGAGATAATAGACATGTGGGATTGCTGACATCTTTCTTTCCGGACTATAAGGAAAGAAATATGTGGCGTGCCAAATTTAAGAATAGAAATACACATCCTCAGCAACCTCCAGCATTTGTAATCAGAAGGAGCAGTATACAATATACATTACATTGTTATTAGCACAATTCCTGTACCTTTTTTTTTATTGATTCGATCATACACTGAAGTAAAAAATCACTCTTTTTCAGAGCACGCTATTTGAGCAGTAAAGTGAGTAAATGGTTTATTCCTAGTCTGAATAACAGGAACAAATGAAAATCTGTGGATTATTTGAAATTAACTGTACATCAAGTTGTAGGTAGCGAGGTGTCTAACAGATTTTTAAAGACTTTCATTCAGTTTAAATTGCATTCAAGGTTTCATTAAAACAGACATCTTTTTAAAAGTCCATCTGGCATCGGAAATGGAAGGACGACATCATATCAGAGCAAACAGATGGCTTCCTAACCAGTGCTGTTTGTTCTCTGTATGTAATTATAGATGGCTTTAAATTTTAATCATATTGTTGTTCTCCCGTGGCTCAGCTACTTAGATTCAGCCTGCTCTGTTGCACTGGTGGCCTGTTAAGGCTCAAAGTCAATAGTACCAATCAATATCTAATTAATGATACTCAGGTAAGCATAGGAAATACCTCCACTTTCACATTTCCACCAATATGAATCTGAGTTTGAATAAATGTTTTTATACAGCAGGTATGAATATATATGAGTCTGTCCTGGCATAACTGCTGCTTGAGATATTAAAAAGATTAGGCTTCTATTTGCTGTATGAGGCTTGTTGTTCATGAAGCTGGTGGGTAGAATAACACCACTACCATTCCTCAGAATGGCACATTAGTCGCATTCACTATAGGACAATACATATAGGACAATACATGTATTGTACATGAATACATCCATGCACTTACAAGGACACAATAGACACATAACAAATGTGCGCAAACCATCAGAATGTTCAAGTTGCTGTAGAAAGCACAGTGACTTCGAAGCAAAGTAAGTGGGGTTTAAATAGAACGGGCATTCTATAATGCATCACATATAGAAAAGCTTGGGGGTGCTTTCAGTTGGTTTTAAAAAATGACTTTGTCCTGAAGGTTTGTAGGTGATTTGTGTCACTAGTATCAAACAGCAGAACTGTCTTTGTAGTCTTTGTGTAGTATATTTTTACTTGGAAAATTTAGTAGGTAACTCTCAGGGATTTAGCGTGACAAAAATCTAAATCCAAAAATAAAGAATTGGTTTTGCCTGATAGAAATTTCCTGTCATTGTTCCACTGTGAGGAACCCATTTTAAGAAAAATGTTTCAGTCAAAGGTCTATACATTGCACAACAATTGTTCCATTCTTTTGTTTTGTGATGAAACCCACCTACCTTGGATCAAGAGGCCTTCCACGATCTGAGAAACACAGGAAGCCCTGGAGATGGCTCAAAGATCAATAACAACTCTAAAACTATCAGGATCAGCTACACCTGAGGCTCCGAAAGGGGAAAAAAATCGCTCCTGTGCCGATCGATACTATGCATCAAACAAACTTCTGTTTTTTACATTGATCTTTCCCTGCCTGCGCTTTGTCAACTCCCACAATTTCATACTCCAAGCTTCAATGCAATTATGCTGAAATGAGCTCCCAAATCACTGACTAAAAAGAAAAGAACTATAAGAAAGAGGAAAACAATGACAATATGTTCAACTTTTTGACTTTTTTTGTGCTTCGATTATTTTTCATTCTTCTGCACTAAATTTAAATTTCTACTTTAAAGCACCATCTTGGAAGACTTTAATTTACTTCTTTAAATGGAGGCTCAAAAAAAGAACATTTAATGATTGTTTGCCTGTAAACGCTGTCAGTAATGTGGTGAACCGTGATAGCATACTGGCATCATGTCATCACATTCCCATCGTAGTGGAATGGTGCGTGTGACAGAGGGTGGAACAACAAAGAGCTCAGGAGGGGGAAAGAAAAGCATGCATAATTTGATCGTAAATGTCGATTACAGAGGATTTTCAGTGTAGTAAAAATTAATTCATTTTTTTCCAAAGTCTCTCTTTTTTTGCTTGTAGTATGAATTTTCCATATATTTCACAAATTGATTCTCAGTCATGCCCATCTTCATCATACAACAGACTTGACAAAATGAAAGAAAATATACTTTACACCTTACACTAGGAAAAATCCTAAGAGGATGTTTGATTGTTCTGGGAGTACTATTAAAGGATCTATGAAGAAACAGAGTTCCTCTTTCACAAAAGGCTCCAGAAGAACCAGAAGAAAGTATTACATTGGCATTACAAGCCTTTGAGCTATTAGGAAGTTTACAAGTGTGGCAACACTCATTAAAGCAACCAACACTCGTTAAAGCAGGCATCAGTGATACAAGACCTGCAAGACCAATTTCCCCTCGTGTATTTAGCTCTCTGTGGCAACTAATAGTTATTCCACGCCATTCTATTTCAATACGTTGTTCCTGGATTTTCCTAGTTCCTCATTAAATCCTTAACCTTTCTGTTTTATGTGTATTATAGTAAACTTGTTGGATCATTGCTCTCTGTGATAAACAATTACAAAAATTACTAAAAGATTAATATTTTTCCAGGGCATTCTCCACTTACCTTATCCTCTTTCAGTTCACATCTTTCCAAAGCTTCTTGCTCAAAAAAAAACAACCTTTACACTACAATAGTGCCATTATATACCATCATGACGCAGGAAATGCTAGAGCAGGTGTGGGCTTATTGCTGCATATAATTCATATCAGGGAACTAAGCAATGCCCATACTAATGACATTTAGAGAATTAATTAATTATGCTGGATCACATAATATCTCTTTACCTATATAAGTCTTGCTGTTTGATCTACATGCAGAACATTATTTACTCATGTTAGTAATGGTTATTGCAAATATATCACAAAGATAGCAAATTAAGACCCAAATACACCTGTCTGGATTATGCTCTGCCTCTTTTATAAATCCATTTGGAAGAAGTTGTCAAATAAAAACATTTCAAAAGAGAAAGAGTGATTTTAAGCCCCTAAGAAAGATAAAGATAAGATTAATCCCATCACCCCCCTTCTCAATGTCATGGCCACTGTTGTTACCATGGCGACAGGCAAAGCCTCTGATGGATGGTTGGTTTCCTCCCATCGTGCCCCTGCGCGATGCTGTAACAATGACAAATGACACATAAGGTAACAAATCTCTACTTGTCCCTACGGCAACAGAGCACGGAAAAACACAAACCACACTTTCAGGACGGGTCATGGCCCCTCCTCTTATCACAGCATCTATTGCTGCACAGCAACACACACACACACACACACACACACACACACACACACACACACACACATATGTCTAAACACTGATAAATGCAAATGCTACAGTGGAATGCGACGAGTGCTGCAAGGGAACATTTGGAAATGCAGGAAAATTTACACAAGCTCAAAATAATCAGTTATTCATATCCTTGCGAGGTCAACTAAGTACTTACCAGCAAATAAAACATGCCCCGTATGCATGCATGCACTAAGGTATCTATGCATTTTATGTATGTATTGTATTGTATTAATTTTAATGTGTGTCTGTATGTATGCATAACAGAGAACCAAGAACCACGCCTCCCTCCAAGGCTCACACTCTCACTCAGCCTCTCCCTGCTACTAATCAGCTACACCTGTCCTCCTCAGACTAATCACCTACACGTTCCCCATTTACCTGTCCCCTTTATAAGGTTTCTATTCCCCTTCACGCAAGTTTGGATCTACCAGTTACGACCATAAGTCACCTAGACTTCCTACCTCTCTGGTTCTCATCCTCATGTGCTTCCATGCTTCCAGGCTTCCATGCTTCCATGCTGCCTTTGCTTCCATGCTCCTGGCTATGCTTCTAAGGAGCCCTCAGTTAAGTGTGCTATTTTGTTCTAGTCACTTTTCAAACTCTTGTGTGTGTATTGTGGACAAAGAAAACTTTGTATTACTCCCAGTTTCTGACGCTTGGTCTATCTGTGAAAATGTATGCATGGATAGATGGACAGATGGACGGATGGATGGATAGATGAATGGATGGATGGATGGATGGATGGACAGATGGACGGATGGATGGATGGATGGGTGGATGGATGGATGGATGGGCTATATAGAAAATTCCAAAATTTCAAAAGTTTCCAAAAAAAACCCCAGCAATTTAAGCAAATTCACATTTATTTCAGTTGTCTATAGAAAGTCCTCTGACAGAGTATGATGTGAAACCTATAGAGATTTCTCCTTACACAGTCTTAGAAACATTTCTACCATTATTACTGAAGTACAATACAGTTACTCCTGGTGAATATATAAACCCTGTCATTGCCATACCCATTACTTTCACTGACACAGGCACACACTGAAAAGAATGGTATTTTGGATAAGGTTTCTTCTAAATATAATCTGTAGGAACAGAACACTTTATTCGCTATGCTTGTATCTTGGTATTTAACACATTAAAATGTCTTTATAATGCACACGTCTAAGACCAAGCACAGATTCTTGTTATGACTTTAATAACCGAACATGATTGCTAATTACTATCGGATTGACAGCTTTAATTCACACATTCTACAAGCTCCCACACATCTTTTCTTTTTCTAGAGATCTTTATTTAAATGCCCCTGAATTGAAAAATGTCATTTTAAAAGATGAGCGACTGATTCTAATTATACTGTTTCGTGTGTGGGTAAAAATTGTTAACTTAATGTGAAAGTCATATTATTTACTTGAAACAGAGATTTTCTTAGGACATCTGGAGGAAAGAAATTGCACGTGAATTAGTGATGTCAACATATAAACTCCATGACTTTGGGCCTGCATTTCGAGGATGATTATTTTTATTGTTACTGTACACTTTCCAACCAGTAGCCTGTTTCCACTTATATCATGACAAAAAACAACCTGTAAGAGTGAGAGGTAACACATGCGTTCACTGTGGTTTGTAAAACCAGCCACATCTTTTTGCACTGCTGCTTATTCTTTTTAGTATAGCAACAGTTGGTAGAAAGTGCTATTTGCTATCTTCCACATACAGGTTACAGAAGCCCACATTTGGTTAATGCCATTCCGACTGATAAGGAAGACAGTAATGCTACCTTAAACTCCTGCTCATGTATAATTCTTGCACCATAAGGATTCAATCTCCTGATCTCCCAGTGATCGAATGAGCATTTTTTCCTTTTCCGAATCCACTCTGAATTCTTAAGTTACATTATTCCACTGACTATGAATTCACCAAGTCCCAGATGATGGAGGACAAACCTTAAAGCAGGTCACCTCAGCAAGACAAAAAACAAAATAAAACAGAACGACAGGCAGATTGAACCTGATGTTCCATTAGCGAAGTCTGCTGGGAAATCAGAATGCCAGCTTTTTTGGAACACATAGTTTCCCATGAGAGAAAGCAAAAACGATAGAGAGAGATAGAGAGAGTGCTTCCTATAATTCCTCCCTTCCATCTCCTCTGTATATATTCATGTAACTTTCATTCTCCCATATCTTTTTTTCATTCTACAACTCCCCCTCTCTCTTTTTTCTTCTGTGTTCTTAGAAATCAATCTCTCTCACACAAATACACACATGCACACTGTTAACACTGTACAGTTCAAGGTTGACCTCCCATGACTGCAACTAGGGGATAGCTGGGAAGATTGAAACCATATGCAAGAGAAACAGTGTACATGGGTATGTGTGAGAGAAAAAGATCTTTATCACAGAATTTAGAAGGGGGGATAAAAAGTACTTGTCTTTGCACTAAGTGTCTGTGGAAGACAGTATATGGTAGTAAGATAGTAATAAATAAAGTATAAAATGGAGAAGGCATCTAACACCATCTCTTTTCTGTGTGAAAGATTTTAACCACAGTAGTCAAGTGACCAACAGGCAGGGTATCAACGGGTAAAAGTTAATTTACCTCTGGGTCAAAAGGAAGGATGGGAAAGGTTACCTAACAGTTTTGTAAACGATACAAACTGTATAGGCATCATGCATAGTTCTGTGCATATATAGAATGCCTTTATGATTGTTTGTAGTTTTCAAGGCAGAAATAATCTCCTTTAACTAAAGATACAAAAGCATCCAGCCCTGTTTCTGTGTCCGTATGAGAGAGAGACAGAGACTGATTACCTCAAAGAGCCCCCTCTCTGACCCCATGTCCCATTTTCAACCCCTTCTGTTCACCAGCTTTTGCCCTCATTCTTCCATTACCCCGTTTCATTTTTCACGTCTCTATTCTATCCTTTCACACAGTGTCTCCTCTTTCATACCACTCCCCCCCTCCATTTGGACAAATTGGTTTTGTCTTGTGTTTTTTTTTTTTTATATGTAAAGCCAGAAGGACCTGTTTCTGACACACTTGAAAATCAAACATCTTTACTGATGGGTGGAGGGATTAAGAATAAAAAAAAATAAATTTAAAACCACAGCTACTCCCCCTTGGCCAGCTGTCTATGTCATTTGTCTATCCCCTGTCACTCAGTTGTCAAGCCTTGGTTCGGCCCCTTAAAGGCTGATGGGAATTCCTTTGTATAGTGGATGCCGAGACTCTGGGCCTACGAAATAGTTCAGAATCATTCCATGCTACAAACCCAGTCAGAATCACAGAAGAGTGATGTGTTCACTCCTTTCATGTGATCCTCTTTTTTCAGTGTGGGTTTCGACTGTGGGCTCTGACAGGCAGTGATTGATTTCAGGTGCTGGTCAGTTCTGGCTTCCAATGCCATCATGAGAAGAAAAAAAAACACTGAAGTGAGATGCATTTACAATTCTCAATCAAAAGACCTCTATGTTCCCCCTCCTTCATGTCCCCTCCATCACCCCCGCCCCCAGGTCTGAATCAGGGTCTGACCAGAATACTGATGCCGTGGATTTGTGTGCTTCATTTGGACGAGCAGAATGACTTTCTGGCCCTCATCTTGCAGTGTTTTTTTTTCTCACTTTTTTCACAACCCTGCCAGTTCCCACTGTGCTGGGAGAGGCATGAGAAAAAGCAGGCCCAATTAGCAGAGCATGGGGCTTAGCAGGGGCCAGACAACTGTGCCACAAACAAATACACAGTTATACACCACTTGCACAAACACGCTCTCTCTCTCACACACACACACACACACGCACACACACACACACACAGAGAGAAGCACGTACACACGCACATACACATGTGCACACAAGGCCAGTAACTGACAAGTTCACTAAGAGCCACAGGGCAAAAACCATTGCAGGATTAGCAATAAGAAAAGAGCTTAGGGAGATCTTAAGCCCGGAATGTATGTCCCTTAGCTCAACTGCTAATGACAGTGTGGGAAAAACAGCTTGAGTTGATAGGATGATAGAGAGAGATAGGTAACATCTACTAAATAGAAGGAAAACGATCTACGATTTAGTCCAATTAAGATAAGAGCCAGCAGTCACTAGATGATCAGTGTCTACGTATAAAGACAGAAAAACATTTGCGAACATTATAGCTTGAATCGTGTAAAACTTATGAATTGGGTAAAAAGACCGTTAGTCATTACAGTTAGTAACCAGCAATAACATATTAGGTGAATGATTACAATTTGAAATTAAGCCATAAGTAGCAAAGAATTTTCCAATAAAATAATTGAAAAAGATATATTTGCTGTGGGAATTGTTTTTGATGGAATCCATATGTAAACAAACAGGGAAGGAAAATAGTGTGCTAGATGGAAGGTATCTCTCTCTCACTCTCTCTCTCTCATATACACACTTTCACTCACTCTCTGTTTTGCGGCAGTGAAAGACATTGCAGTGACATTGATAGGAGACACATGCTCTGAGATCACTCAACAGCCTGCCTGCAGCCACAAGCCTCCACTCTTTATCACACTCTCACTCTTATTGCTCTTCACTTTTCTTACTCACTTTGCTGCTCTCCCTCTTCCCACTGCTCCTCTAATACTCTCACTACTGTTATTTTCCTGTCTTATCCTTGCGTGTGTTTATCTTAATGTGTTCTTGCTATTCATTCTCTGCCTCTCGCTTGACATAATTCTCTCTGTGCAGAAGTAAGTTAGCGAGAATAGATTAAATTAACTCCCATCAAGCTGAAAGCAGACACATGCACAATGCAATATTAACAGGCTGGTACCCATGGGACTGTGTGTATGTGTGTGTGTGTGTCTGTGTGTGTCTGTGTGTGTTTGTCCTGATAAACATACAGCGGTACTTGTGAACCCTTTAGAATTTTCTATATTTTTTGCATAAAACATTATTGGATTTTCACAGTTACAAAAAAGTAGACAAAAATAACCACATTTAATAAATGAGACAAAAAAGTTATCCTTGGACCTTTTTAATTGAGAAAACGTTTTAGATATTTGTGAGTGGTAATAGTGTAAATCACTCCTTTTAGTATCTTGTGTGATCTCTTTGTTAAAAAAACAACAACTGTTGATTAATCATGCACAATGGCTTGGGTGAAGTTTAGCCCAATTCACAGTACAGAACAGCTTCAACTGGGATGTTGTTGGTTTTTGAACTGCTTGCTTTAAGTCCTACCTCAATTTTTCCATTTAAGGGCAAGAGTTTGACTTGGTCAAAAACAAATAAAAGCACATTTATTCTTTGTTATTCATTTTATAATAATTGTCATGCGTGGACCAAGAGTCAGAAACCGGAGTATGGTTAGACAGTTTATTAGTTTGAATACACAAGGCAGAGGGGCTTGAGGAAAAGCACAAACCAGAGAGTCGGTATAATCCGTAATGCGGGTAGAATCCGTAATGCAGGGATGATAGCCAGTGTGAACTGTAGATCGGACAGTGAGCGAGTGGAACTGGGCTCCTTATAAAGCGGAGAGTAGATTGGCGACAGGTGAAGGTGATTAGTAGAAGGGCTAGGCTGTGCGAGTGTGCTGAGTGTAGAAGGGAGGCGTGGCTGGTGGTCCCTCTGACAATAATGTGTTCTTAGGGTTGTTGTCTTGCTGCATTTTCTCTTGTAAATCAGATTACATGTTCTGTCCAGAATTCAGTGGTTTAATTCAAAGAGAAATAGGCTCAAAAAATTATACTGTACTGCCACCACCATGTTACACAGAGAGAATAAAATTTTGTAGTTCTCATAATAGGAAAGGTCTTCCTTTCTTCAAACTTAACACCTCTCATTCAACCAAAATGTTATTTTTCACAGTCACATCAATCTAAAAAACATTTTACTAATAGACTTCTGATGGATAGCAATGTTCTTTTTGGAGAACAGTGTTTTTTTTCTTGCAATTTCACCATGCACACTATTGCTGGGTATATTCCTCTTATTAACCTTAGGCAATGCGAGACAAAAACTTTAGCTGCATAAAAGTTACCCTTTTTTGTGACCTCACAGACTGGTTGAAAGGCTCATGCGGATGGGCATAAATAAATAAAAAATGCTCTTTGTTTGCTTCATGATACAGGATAGCTTCACATACTTTTGCCAGTCAAAAATAAGTAATATTAATAACTTGCCTTTTAACCATTTTGTCTAATATTTAGCAGTTTTGTAATGTTAAAATAATATAGTTTTGCTGTATATAAAATATTTTTTAAAAAGTGCAATGTGTCAATAATTATGCATATTAACTGATCTAAAGCCAATACTGCTATAAATTAATTTTTAAAACTACAGAAGGTTTATCTGAAAGTTAAGTTATGTCAACCGGAATTCTATCTGATTGAACTGAAACGTTTCAATACTCATCCGAGCCACATATTCAGTCACCTGAAAGACTAAGAATCTTCACAAACACAGAACCTGTTCAGTGTATGTTCCATGCTGTTTTAGCATTACTCCACAAAAAGGGAAGGAACTGGTAGTTTAGAAGACTACAACAACTTTAATTTGTTTCATGTAATAACAAGAGTTACACGAAAGTATCATGTGAACAAGTACAGTGGTCTCTACTTGGAGAGATGCGTTAAATATGGGGTCTTTAACTGTACACTTTAAATCTCAATACATGCTAAGAAATAGCAGTAAAGGAACATAACTGTGTCCTAAAGCAGAGCATGATTAAATAGTATGTGAAATGCCTTAATTACATTTTGTCAAGTGTGTGCATAAATGGGCAACTTTTAATCACATAATATGACTGGAAGACAGTGAAGCAACCAGTCAGTTTTGTAAGATGGTACATGTGGATTCATTCTGTATCCAACACAGCTGATGCCGCTAGGTTTTGAGTACCGATTTGCCTTCTGTGTCCTTTTGATGTTTAAGCAATGCAGAAATGCTGCAAGTCAAGCGTGCATAGCAGTGAAAATAAAACCTATAACTGTTCCAGAGAGCCCCCTCCACTATACTCTTTCAGCATGTTAGACATATATGCCCACAAACTGCTCGAGCATCCTGTGTCTCTAGTGAATAACAGAGCTGCTTTTGGTGCTCAGTAAGAGGAGCTGATGGTACTCAGGTGTCCTGAATATTGCCGCTGGTCTGTGAGGCAGGTTAAAAAAAGAAACTGCAAACCATTAGTGTGCCCTGAAGCTTTACACAATCTTCACAAGAATATACTGTGATGAATGCAGTACAGTGTTTAATAAAAAAAAAAAACCTTGTCCAATAAACCAGGTGTTTCTCAAAAAGCACAGTGATGTTCATTAATCAGTGCAATGCTTTACATCATGTTTACAAGCTTTAACTCCAGTATAGAGTATGTTTTCTATTAACTGCGCAGATAGACACATTCTTTAAAGAAGAGCATGCAGTTGGGATTGTGCACACCTCCTGGGTGTACACAGCTCTGGAAACAGTGATTGAGAGTGATGGGTATGATGGGATTGGAGTCTCGTGAATTGCCAGGCTGCCTCTTCCTTAAAGTGCTGAAATTGGTTCCAGGATCAACCTTGAGGGAGCCTAACGTTAATTCCATCTGTTCTCCTTCCTCTGCCTCTCCTTCTCTCCCTCCTTCTATAGCTGTCAATTGAATCCAGAGCTCTTTCAAACATCCAATTAGACCATACTGGACTGTTCCAGGGCAGATTTAATGAATGCTGGTTAAGCATTCTCAATGATAATCTCTCTTTTCCCAACTTCACTCCCATTCTTTTCATTCTCACTCTTTCACTCTTTCACTCTTTCTTTCTTTCTTTCTTTCTTTCTTTCTTTCTTTCTTTCTTTCTTTCTTTCTTTCTTGCTGCTGCATATGAAACAGAAAGTGAAAAATCTGGAGAGAAAAAGAGATTATGCAAGGTCTCGAGAAAGATAGGAGGATAAAAGCAGAGAAGGAAAGTATGACAGTGAAAGTGGGAGTGAGGGTGAGAGAGGAGACTGGAAATAACTTGGGCAAAAATCCAATCTCCCAGTCATGTAGTAACACTGATGGAACGTACTTACACGCAGACAGGACCCTATCAACACCCAAACAGAGTGGGGTCACACCGAACAAATGAGAAAAAGATGGAGAGGAGAAAAAAAGCGCACAAGGAAATGGAAAAAAAAATAAGAAGGATAGGCTGTTGTGTAGAAATCATGGCAAGAGGAAAGAAATAATTCCTGTTTGACCTTCACAAGTCATAGGCATTTAATACTAAAACTTCTTAATGGTTTAGAATTGAAAACATAAAATGTACAATATTCTCCAATCAGTTTTTTATTTGCCAAATGAATAACCAGTTCTGTATTGTGAGGCCAGACATAGGTTCTGTTGGTATTTGTTAGTAAATCTAGCATATAACTACGTTGCAATGATAATACTGTGGTTTCCTTTTCATAAGAGACAGATTTCAGAATCTTTCACTAACTGCTTTCTTTTTTTAGTCTTAGCCCAAGGGTTTCACTTGACATCACTTTCCAAATAAGCATGTCTAGGCAAGCCTGGTGCTGGACCACAGTCCTACAAATGCACATTTAAGAAAATAGTGCAAAATAGTGAAACTGCAGAAGAATCAGAGACATGTCTGTTTAGTCCTACATCCAACTTCTCCTACCACTTTTTTTAATAACCTGTCTCTTAAAGCTTGCACTTTATGAATAACCTTGGCAGCTTCTTTTATGTTTTTCTTTAAGTAAATAAAACGAATAAAAAAAACAACTGCTAACAAAATCATGATGTCACTACCTAATCTCCATGTTAGCCGATTTACAGATTTAGTATACTTGTTGTATCAGTAGCAGGTGCCCACGCAACATGCACATTATGTATGCATTTGGTGAAAACAGGAAATCAAAATGGGGTCAAAACATACATAAAAAGAAGCCATTAATGTTTCTGAAAATTCGATGATCCAAATTCTTTGATGCTTGCAAAATTAAACCGAAATGTTGGACGCCACATGACGGTTGTGGAGCAATTTTAATAATATTATATTCAGGTGTGTTCTGAACAACATTTTTCCGGTTGAGTGCATATCGTAACAAAATGAAATAAGCAGTTAGAAAAAGTCTTTATTTGCCACATACACTTTACAGCACAGTGAAATTCTTTTCTTTGCATATCCCAGCTTGTTAGATAACTGGGGTCAGAGCACAGGGTCAGCCATTATACAGCAGCCTGGAGCAAAGAGAGTTAAAGGCCTTGTTTAAGGTCCCAACAGTGGCAGTGCTGAGGCGGAAAGCCCTGACCTTCTGATAAGTAGCCCAGAAACTTAAATATTGAGCCAACATTGCCTCTGCTGTTGTCAATTCTTCCATTCCTTCCACGTCATCACTAAAATCATTAAAATGGTTGCAGTTCAGGGATCACCATTTTCATACCCATGCTATTAGCCCTTAATAATAACATTGAGCCAGAGTTGGTAGAGGTGAAATGTACAAGCCAAGCCTAGTACAGGAGGCCGGATTTATTGGTATATAGTAGGAGAAACATGAAGCAGAGTTCTTCACAACTTGGCAGAGTATAAATCAATGAAATCACTTATGCTTTATGTATATGTCATATATTGTAATGTCAAGGAACTTTAGTGCATGTTGCATTTAACCATGTGACTTTTTCCAAACAGAAGAAAAATGCCCTGGTTTGTTGACCAGTTGTCATTTATTTAGGAAATATGGAGGGAATGGTGATCTTGGAAATATTGAATGCAGCAGAACATTTTGTAGCCTTCTTGTATATCGGTGCCATAACACAATCCTTTTTCTGAGCTTAGCACCAAGCTCCTTTGACCTCATGGTTTTGTTTGGTGTTTTCTCGGATATGCATTTTAGCTGCTAGACCTTAAATAGAAATATGTGTTCCATTCCGAATCATGTCCAATCAATCTGTAAAAACATCCAAGAGATGATTTAGATAAATGGAATAAAAGTGCAAAGTTATCAAACATCTAGCTTTTGTAGGAAAATGGTAGCTCAGTAGTTAAGACTTTGGACTTCTAATCAAGGTCATGCATTCAAATCCCAAAACCACCAAGCTGCCACTGCTTCACCCTTGAGTAAGTCCCTTAACTCTGAACTGCTTATTACTCTCAACTCAAATGTATAAAAAAGTGAGATAATCGCAAGCTGCTCTGGATAAGGGCATCTGCCAAATGATACAAATGTAGATGCGAAAAGGATTAAAGTAATGATAGTTCAGAAGACAGCTATAGCCAGTAAGCAAACTCACATTGTGACTAAAATGATTAATCTCTTACCCTGTATAATATGACATGTGACAGGTAAGACATTGCCCTAAGGCAGAAGTTGCACTTTAAGTGACAGCTTTGTCTTCAGGTCACCCTGTAGGCCATACAATTTTGCTGTCATCATAGTAATGTAAACTTGTCTTTGTGCACACTTTGATATACATAATCACAATCTCCATTTCAAGGGTGAAATTACCTGGCAATCCTTCTGAGCAATCTCTAATGAAACATGAGCTGACAGGGAGGGTGAAGATCAATGCCCTTTTGTGTCTGTGTCATTGCTTTGCTTTGTGTAAGAACATGAATATGTAAAGGGAGACAGGCTTCAGAGCACCCAAATTTCTGTTATTTCCATCCATATGTAAGAAATGTAGCAATGTCAACATTCATTTTTAGTAAACAAACTAACACTAACACCTGGAGGTGTGAGCAATCCACAGGAATCATAAGATGTTAGATATGCAGACAGGGACATACACGTAAGGCTAATATGTCTAAGTGTTAAGATAAATCGGCATTACTTGTCAAATTTGTTATCAGATGACTTTTATTGCTATAATTTTAATTAAATTACTTATTAAATGCATAAAGATTTAGAATAACCACAATACATGCCAAGGGGTAAGATTTCCCAGAAGAGCTCAAGCTAAATTAAATACCAGCTTTTACAGTAAGACACTATAAAGTATATTACATTTTAAAATAATACATTTTAGTTGAAAAATATGTCATATTTATCTGATCCCTTTTTCTTGCATCAAAGTTGAAGAGTAACATTTGTTCTTTAAAGCCCTTTTTGCATTAATGTCTTTTTTTTAATCTAAATTCTACCCTTACTTGCTGTCCTTGACTCACCATTTAATGATGTTCAGTGTGTCAGTACCTGTTGAGTTTTCTGTTGCTTGTAATGCCAGTCGATGTGTTTGCATATAATGTGACGTGTTATGCAAATCACTGGCATGACACTATTCCTGCAAAGCTGTGTCATGTTGTTAAACACACAACAGTCACACAAGTTTTACGCACATTTACACAAAGTTATAATTTGG
This sequence comes from Silurus meridionalis, assembly GCF_014805685.1. Taxonomy (NCBI): domain Eukaryota; kingdom Metazoa; phylum Chordata; class Actinopteri; order Siluriformes; family Siluridae; genus Silurus; species Silurus meridionalis. The sequence goes on along the minus strand of NC_060899.1, from coordinate 6,538,911 downwards.
TGGCTATTAGTCATTGTTGTTATTATGAACAACATTTGTCAGATTTTGGAATAAATTGCATATATATATATATATATATATATATATATATATATATATATATATATATATATATATATATA
>NC_060899.1:6526289-6536289 GCF_014805685.1 Silurus meridionalis | reverse complement strand
CCCACTTCAGTTATTGGTAGGTCTAATTTTCGTAGGAATATTGGCAAGTCTCTTGTAACAAAATGCAAAATATGATTATAATGAGTGTGCCGTGGATGACGCACCAAACACAGTACAAACACAACATCCCCCGCTGAATCTATTCAGAAAGTGTCTGTGTGCCGTAAAGTGTGTGGAAACATGTCTGTCTGCAGTGTGCATGTCTGTGGAATCTTTTTTCATTATTTTTCAGTCATGTCTTTGTACAATTAGTGAGGGGAAAAAATAGCATTCTTTAGGTGTGTATTAAATAAAATGGAAATGTGTATCATAATAATGGCACTTTACTCATATTTCACTTATGCAAGTCCTTAATACGTGTGAAACTTTTTTTGCAATAGTCAATTAACTCTTTTTCTGTGGGTTTTCTGATAGCATATGTCAGTTAACCCACACAATCTAATAACGTGATGATAACGATGATAAAGTGACAAAACTCGACACGAGCCCTTGCGACAAACATGCAGACACAAACTCCTGCTGATTAGCAAACACACTATTAGACTGGTGAAGTGAACCTGAATCAGAAGACTGAGCTCCCTGCTGTTCTGTTCACAGCAAGCACAAGTGCAAGCAAAGCAGGCCTTTTTCCCTTTACTTAAGACTTTGTCTGCATCTAACAAAACTAAAGAAAACAGTCTCTAGCCTTGAAATCCAGGAAGCTTTCACTCTATTTTCTGAAGTAGAAATCCCAGATCAAGCCGATTCTTTCTACCCAGGTGACCCTGAGTCTGCAATAAAAACATACACTTTGATACTGATTTATGTATTTAATGTTATTAGAACATTGTGTATGCAAAAACCCCAAAAACAACAACCTTGAACACCTATTTAACACCAATTTAACATTCTTTAAACAGATGTTTAGAAATGTTCTGCTGGTCTAAACCTGTTAGTTTAGAGATAAAATATAGACACCATACAGAGGCCATAAAAAGAAGCCAAGATTTTGTTAATTTTCTATTAATTTCTGTTATATTATTATATTACACCCAAATCCATAGGTTATTCTGTTTTACAGTGTAGTTTGAATACAGCGTTTGACTTACAGCAGCTGTGTTGTTATATAGCTCTTGAAAGGTCACTTAGGTCACAGTTTGCACAGCTTCCTAACAGGATGGATTGATGTTCAGAGGAATCAAGTACAGGCAGAACTTAGAGAACGAAGTCAGGAGGAGTGATGGGAATAGGGGGCCCTAGGATATAAATTTACTTATAAGGCTGAGACCAAATCCCCCAGTCAGACCACACACACACACACACACACACACACACACACACACACACACACACACACACACAGAGAATCACACATATATTTACACATACAAACACATTTATATCTGTGTGGGACACTTGTACTGTCTACACCAAAATAATATTGAAGATTAATTCTACACTTATATCCACACCTACCCTTTTCCCCATAAAGGTATCCACACTTTCCCTTTTACTCTTTTCCCATAAAAGGTTAAAACATGGCGCACACACACGCACACACACAAAACACACATACACATGCACTTAAGAGAAAATCCGTTTATTGTATTCTATTTATTCTTTTCTATTTAAATCCATTCTCTCCCTCACTGAACCATAACCTTAAAGCTAGAATGTAGACAAGTTGTATGCTGTCATGAATATCCTTAGTCACGAATTACATTCCAGGGTTCTTATTCTCTCACGCACACACACGCACATTTATGATATCTGTCTTATACACACACACACACACACACACACACACACACACACACACACACACACACACACACACAAACTGTCACACGTCAGATTACATAAAAAAAAAAGTGTTAAAGATTTCCTGTTGAAACACTCTAGCCTTTGACCCAGGGGCTATAACAGGCAGTTCACAAAAGCGCAGCTCAGTAATAGAGATTCAATGAAAAAAACACACAGAGCACAGACTCACCTAGCAACCCAGACACACTAATCCATTCTGAATACAGCTGAAATTATCCACTTATTCCATTCATACTCACACGCACATTAGTAAAAAGCAGGTTTGGCATCCCTGGGACTGCTGCTTTGTTCAACAAAAGATGGTGATTTTTGTTCTTTTGGAAATTACAATAATAATCCTTTCATTTCATATGTCATCTGCAAGGAAAGCAATAGCCGTCACTCAGTCAGGCCATGATAATGACTAGTACAACCCTGGGCTACAGAAAAAAAGTATGCTATGAATTAATGTACACGTATGTGTGTGGGTCAGGTCATCATGCTCCACAGCATCTGACAGAATACCAAGGCAGTCAAGATTAGCATAAAAGTTACTTGGTATAAGTGGTAATTGTAATTTTGAGCAGTAGCAATAGAAAGACAAACAGAGAGAAAGACAGCAATGATGGTTATTATCCATAAATCATTGCTCTGGAAATGTTTTAACCAAAGACAAATATGAGAAACCAACCAATTTCTCTAAATGATTGCACATATTTCCACATATTCTGGGTCGACACACTATATTTAGTAATTATATATGGACCTAGCATTTGTACTGCAACTCATCTTGAAACAACTTTTAAAGATGTTTCTATGCTCTTGAATGCCAGACTGTTATTGGACAAATGAATGCTGGACAAATATTTTTTGTGTGCCTACCAATTTGTGTTTTTCATAAGCTATACTCTCAAAAGCCTCTCAAATGCCATCAGGTAACAACACTGTAGTCTAAATTGTGTACTGTATACTCACTTATTTTGATGACCAAGCACCAAGGTTTATGCTTATGCAGTGTTTCACCAAGTATGATTTAAATAGTCAATGTTCCACCCACATCTCACAACTGAAAACTGCAAAATAAAGCTGATTATAACCTGAGATTGTTTGAGCTGGCTCAAAGGAGCGTGTGTTTTGTTTTTTGTCTATAGAAGATATTAAAGCATCTTCATGCTGAGGTAACTCCCTGGCAAATGAAACATCAGGTAACCCAAACTGCTGATCCATGGGAAATTAGTAATTAAATGTAAACATTAGCTAGATCATTGCAAGCAAAACACTATCAGCTTCCCAAAGTAAATATGCCACTCAACACACACACAGATACTCACACACTTCCATCTATCTACTGCATCAGTCTATTTGTGTAAATCATACTGGAAATACCTTTTATATGATAATACTTTTGGCATTTTAACCTATATGAAATATGAATAAGAAGTTTTTGTGTCACACCCAGGTCTAGCATTTTTAAATCTGGCTATCCAATACAAGGGCAGAACACAACATTTAAAGAATCCAATCTTCCACTGAGACACCAAAATGCATGACTTTGATGATCAGAATAATCCACATTACTCCCTTGTCTGATCTGCTGACGTAATTATACGCATGCATTCTTACATCAATTCTAATAACTAATTAATTTAATGAGCTCTGTTTAGTTTGTCTCCTTTTGTCCAATTTTGTTAAGTTTTGTCTGCTGTAATATGTGCATTTTGTAAGTGCTTTTTTTGTTCTGATAACAATGTGATGGTGCAAAAGAGTTGAGGATTTTTCCATGACCAGGGTCTAACAAAGTAAATAAATAGATTTACAGGTCATTTTGGTGCAAAATATTTACTGCTTCTTAAAGAACAATGTACAAATGACGTTATCGCTCAAAAATAGAATTGAGTCAATTTGGTTTGCCATTTCTCTTTACCATATTTTTAAAATCTGATGGATTTTCGAGGCCACATCAATCATATTAGAACCAGACAGCACACATGTACAACTGTACCATTACATATTTTCTGGATTGGTAGGTGTATACATTTGAATGCAACAATGCTGATAGCTGTGAACATAAGAAGTAATTTCATTTTGAACACAAAAAAGACAGGGAAAGAAATAGAGCGGAGCCTATGAGAGCTGAGCGTTTGAAAAAGTGTGCTGTGTTAACAGTTAGTGTTGAGCTCTGTGAAGAGAGAGTGCATGTGCAGGAGATAGATGCAGAAAAAAAAACACAGAAAGTGTGTGTGTGTGTGTGTGTGTGTGTGTGTGTATAAGCAAGAAGAGAGAGAGAGAGAGAGAGAGAGAGAGAGAGAGAGAGAGAGAGGAGATGGGGGAAAGTAGGGCATGTCACATGAGCCTACCTCACGCATCAGACTGCAGGTCCAATGGAAACTGCTGGAGAGGGAGCAGGTGGTGCTTTTTGTCCCTTATATCTTGCAGAGGAACCCCCAAAGCTGAGGAAGCAACACTGAACAGTCACACCACCACTTTTCTTCTGTATCCCCTTTCTCTCTCTCTCTCTCTCTCTCTCTCTCTCTCTCTCTCTCTCTCTCTCTCTCTCTTTCTCCCTCCCACTGTCTATCTCCTTTGGTGCACTCCCACTTAAATCTGAACAAAACTCTGTAAAAGTCGCCTGTCATAAACACAGTGAATGGGAGACAGGGAGGAGAAAAACAAAGTTTTGATACACAGGAAACTAAAAAGCAGAAGTTCTTGTCTAAGCAGTTTCAGTTTACCAAGCAAAACTGCACTCCCTCCTTCTCTGTCTATTTTCTCTCTCTTGTTATCTTGCTTTCTCCCAGACAGGACAGGTTTAAGTGTGGTAGAGCAATAACGCTGACCAAACTGGGGCACCAAGAGCCATCTGTTGAAACATGCCTCCCTCTTTGCCTTTCTTATACACTCGCACTGTGCTGGAGAGGCAGTGGCAAAGAGCGGGTGTGTGTGTGTTTGTGTGTGTGTGTCTGTGGGGGGGACTTACTGCCAGTGCCCAATCTGAACACACAACACACTCTTAGAGCACCACAGGCGGAGTCTGCCTCTAAAGAGAGACACAGAGAGAGGCAGAGGAAGTTAGAGAGAGTAAGAGAAAGAAGGAGGGAAAAAGAGAGTTCATGAGAGAAAAATTGTTGATTTTATTTATACCCTTCTGCTGAATAGATAGATATTCAAGTGATCACAGCCAGTTTCAGCATAACCTTTACACACTCACAACCAATAAAAATAACACAAACCATTAAATCACTTACAGTCACATTAATATTGTGACTCCTACACTTTTAACCCATAGATATAGAAATGTACATTTATGCAGTATTTGCATTAACATTTCCCTTCTCATGTGCAGATGTCCCATATTTTTATGTCTGCTCTGTCCATCTGTGTGTGTGTGTGTGTGTGTGTGTATGGGCTCCAATGTACCCTGTCCCCTCCCTCACTGTGTAAAGGCACCATGGGTTCCCACCAGCTGCCACACGTACATTAAATCTGCCAATGTGTGTAGGTTCATGGGGCTTTTCCATATAATTATGGACTGTACAGTATACTGTTTTCTTTTTTTTTTGTTCCTATATTAATTAGCAGGGTAACAGAATGTTTTAGACTGTGTAAGCAGGGTGCTTTCAACTAAATACAGTGAGGTCCATTAATATTTAGCCATTAACAGAGCTAGTGATGTTTTTTTCTTTCTACAACAGTATATTTATAGTTTGTTGTAAATTTAATTTGGAGGGCAGTGTAAGAATTACTGGAAGAACTTAAAGCAAAACTGAAGGTAAAAATAACACCCTAAGAACAAGCATGAATTGAAGACAGATACAGGACGTTTTTTGTGAAATTTCAAAGTTATGAGTATAGCAAACTAGACACAGTTGAGCCAGGCAAAGTATTACCAAAGTATAGATGAAACCCTGTATATGACAAGTTATTGGCAAGCAAAATGCACACACATTCACACACTCAGCCATACCTTGGGACAATTTTATTAGACAATCCACCAACAGGCTTGTTTTTGAACATTAAGAAGAAACCATACAACCTGGAGGATATTCATGCTCCTTCAGGAAGCACATGGCACAAGATCTCTATATATGTAAAGAATGGCAAAAGACTGCTAGATTTAGTCAAACTTCACACTATCTTTTTCATTTTTTGGTTTTAGGAAAACATTCTTTAGGCCTCAATGTATCTGCACTATGAATGAAAGGTCTCTAAAACAAGAAATGAATATGGCAAAGTAGAGAGACATAATTCTGTGTTTTGTTTTGATTTAGTTATTCACCATATTCATCACTCTCAAACTGAAGACTCAAATGTCAACATTCAAAATGTTTGTAATAATTTCCATTACTCACAGTTGGAGGATGCATCAATGCAGAGAAAACAAAACCTTTAAATAGTCACAGAAGCAGGTTGTAGGAAGATGATAATGTGATTATTTTTCCTCCCACTCTAGTTGAGCAATAAAAAGTTCCTTCAACTCTTTCCTATGTGAATTTGAGACCACGGGAAAGAAAGGTTGCTGGTAAGCTCATGAAAGCTTCCACACTGTCTTTAAAAGTCTATTGCTTGCAAAAAGGCAAAGCTTACTCACTTCAGCATGTCTCGTGATATGGAGATTACATTTAAAATGCACTCAAATTTTGCACTTATCACTGAGTATGCAGTACATACAGGGTTAGAACTGAAGGGCTGGATTAACCTAGTCAGGTGATTTGCATTAAATATTCATTAAACTGTCATTGTGACTTTTGTAAGGCAATGATTTTTAAATGTAGTATTTTGCAGTAATCAAATTATGAATTATTAGTTGCTAGTATTATTAGTTATTATTAATGGTTGTATAATTTACAAAACACATCCCTGCTCTCTACTATATTAGCCACTTGTCTTTAAACTAGCTCCTTTGGCATTATGTGACAGAGGAAAGAGGTGCTGGTCAATTTCATTGATTTTAATCCAATGGCCTAGAGCTGTATGAGCATGGGCAGTTCTTTATCATCCTATTAAGTGTATTAGACACCTTTCTTTTTGTTGCGTTCTTTTTCTCCCTTTGTCTCTTTTTAGATCTTCCAATCTAACCAGACCACTAACAGCATTCTAATCACAATGAATGACTCTTGTGACAAGACATAATAGAAGCTTGGGTCTGGCAGCCCCAGGCAAGTGCATTTTCTATCTAACCCCACTATATCCATAATGAAGAATTATGTTCAATCAACAAATTACCAAGCTGATGAAGACAAAGCCAGTACTACCAAGCAGACTACAAGTTCTTGTTATTGCAACAATCTGAAAATACTCTAATAAAGGTGTTTTGTAGAAATTGTTTGGTGTATATGGGTTCTTTTATTCTTTTTATGTGCACTGAGAATGTGCATAGTATAGCAGAGAAGTAGAAGCAGGAAATAAATGTAAACTGTACAAGCAAAAGGTAATTAATGTGAAACCAAAAATTAACATGATGAAACAATGTGTGTGCTTATTTGTAATAAAATGAACCACCACACTATAACATTGCTACTGGATTAAGTCAGCTATTCCTGTCAGGCTTTGAACCCTTTGGATGGCACAAATCTACTAATTAGTTTAATAATCCTATCATCAATATGAAAACTCCCAGGACAGCACAAGGAATAATACTGTGACTCATTTTTTGACACTTCCACCAGTATGTCTTCAGGGATTTACATCATTCATGGACTGGCACTGAGAAGTGTTATTTGTTGACTGATGAGAGATAATTACACATTCTGACATCTATGGGCATGTTTCTTTCTTTTAAGGAAATTGAAATACATCAGAACCAGAATTATCATAGAAAGACAAATGTGCCCATATTTGAAAAGATTTGCTTACTGGGCAGACACATTTTAATACAGTTTTACTAGTACTGCTGCAAAATGTCTCAGGAAAGGATACTTCTATATTATAAGAATGCTGTAGGTTGTTTTCTGTGCTGCAAGGATACATTTATTGTAAAGTGCATGCAAATGGGGCAACAATCTATACAAATGACAGACATTCGCTTTAACGAGGAAAGGGAAACCACAAACTGGTAGCATAGCATGGCCTACTTTCTGCAGAAATAAAAGGAAGTATTGCGGACAGGCAAAATGCTGAAAGCTGGGGAAGGCTATTAGGAGAAAACCTCTGACTGAGAATCTGCATTTTCTACTCAACACTGTCAAACACAAGGCAGAGAAGGAGAGAAGGCAGAAATGCGAATATGGAAATAATGACAGGAAGAGGCAAAGGGTGAAAATTGAGATGTGTTAAAGATATAACATGACAGCTTCTACTCCCTGCTCACACACACTCACATACTCAAGGAAACACACACGTTGACGTCTAGGTCATGACACTTCTGCTAGGATCTCTTGAGGTTCCAGGCTTGGTACATCACGTACCTGAGATCCCAATTATTCACACTGTCAATGCAGAACCTGGTATTCTTAACAAACACCTTCCTGGATCCTCACACACACACACACACACACACACACACACACACACACTCACACACACACACACACACACACACACACACACACACGACACACTCACACACACACACACACACACACACACACACACACACACACACACACACGTGATTACAATTACCCTTTCATGGACATACAGCGAATGTATAAAGTCTACTGTATTCAAAATAGAGCTGGGTAGTAGCAAATGAATTATACACTGTGTGCACAATTATTAGGCAAGTGATAATTTTGACCATATCATCATTTTATCCATAATTTTCAAGTCCAAGCTGTATAAACTTGAATGCTTATTGGATTTAATGCATATCAGGTATTTGTATTTGTGTAGTGAGGGAGGGTGTGGCCTAAGGAGAGCAACACCCCATATCAAGATGTGTATAATTATTAGGCAGATTCTTCTCCTCAGGAAAAATGTGCCAAAAAAACAATTTAATTGACTCTAAAAAGTCAAAAATTTTGAAAAGTCTTTCACAGGGACACAGCACTTTTAAAATATCTAAGATATTGGGGCATGATCACAGAACCATCAAAGGTTTTGTAGCAAATAGTCAACAAGATCGCAAGAAACATGTTGAAAAGAAAAGACGCAAATTAATCGCCAAAGATTTGAAAAGAATCAAACATGAAGCTACCAGGAAACCATTATCCTCCAGTGCTGCCATATTCCACAACTGCAGCCTACCTGGAGTGTCAAGAAGTACGAGGTGTTTAGTTCTCAGAGACATGGCCAAGGTAAGAAAGGCTGAAACCCGACCACCTCTGAACAAGACACATAAGTTGAAACGTCAGGAATGGGCCAAGAAATATCTGAAGACAGATTTTTCAAAGGTTTTGTGGACTGATGAGGTAAGAGTGACTCTTGACGGGACCAGATGGATGGGCCCGTGGTTGGATCAGTAACGGACACAGAGCTCCACTTCGACTCAGACGCCAGCAAGGTGGTGGTGGGGTACTGGGATGGGCAGGTATTATTAAAGATGAGCTAGTTGGACCTTTTCGGGTTAAAATGGACTCAAAATCAACTCTCAGACCTACTGCCAATTTTTAGAAGACACTTTCTTCAAGCAGTGGTACAGGAAAAAGTCTGCATCTTTCAAGAAGACTTTGATTTTTATGCAAGACAACGCTCCATCACATGCATCAAAGTACTCCACTGCGTGGCTGGCCAGTATAGGCCATAAAGATGAAAAACTAATGACATGGCCCCCTTCTTCACCTGACTTCAACCCTATTGAGAACTTTTGGGCCCTTCTTAAGCAGGAAATTTACAGTGACGGTAAAGAGTACACCTCTCTGAACAGTGTCTGGGAGGCCGTGGTTGTGGCTGCACAAAAAGTTGATTTTGACCAGATCAAGAAACTGACTGACCTAATGAATGAAAGGCTTATGACTGTTATCGAAAAGAAGGCTGGCTTTATTGGTCACTGAGGTTTTCTTTTTGAAATTTCAGAAATGTTTATTTGTAAATTTTGAGTTTGTTTATTATTCTCGCTTTAACAGGTGAAAATAAGTGAGATGGGAAAATCTTTGTTTTTCATTTAGTTGCATAATAATAATTCTGCACACTAATAGTTGCCTAATAATAGTGTACATGTAGATATTCTCTTAAGAAAGCCAAAACTTCACTTTTACTACTTAAATGTTTAGGTTTGAGGGTTTGTTAACATTTTGGATTGACCAAGAGCTCTGCAGTTGTACAATAACAAAATTAATCC
>NC_060899.1:5398789-5453789 GCF_014805685.1 Silurus meridionalis | reverse complement strand
AACCTCTCTGGTGATGTCATGATGTTTAGGAATCTATGGTCAAGTTGCTAAAATATATACAATGTGGAAAGAATCACTGACAGAAGAGGTATATTATACTAAATAGTAAGGTCTACAGGGAGTGCAGAATTATTAGGCAAATGAGTATTTTGACCACATCATCCTCGTTATGCATGTTGTCTTACTCCAAGCTGTATAGGCTGGAAAGCCTACTACCAATTAAGCATATTAGGTGATGTGCATCTCTGTAATGAGAAGGGGTGTGGTCTAATGACATCAACACCCTATATCAGGTGTGCATAATTATTAGGCAACTTCCTTTCCTTTGGCAAAATGGGTCAAAAGAAGGACTTGACAGGCTCAGAAAAGTCAAAAATAGTGAGATATATTGCAGAGGGATGCAGCAGTCTTAAAATAGCCAAGCTTCTGAAGCGTGATCATCGAACAATCAAGCGTTTCATTCAAAATAGTCGACAGGGTCGCAAGAAGCGTGTGGAAAACCAAGGCGCAAAATAACTGCCCGTGAACTGAGAAAAGTCAAGCGTGCAGCTGCCAAGATGCCACTTGCCACCAGTTTGGCCATATTTCAGAGCTGCAACATCACTGAGTGCCCAAAAGCACAAGGTGTGCAATACTCAGAGACATGGCCAAGGTAAGAAAGGCAGAAAGTCGACCACCACTGAACAAGACACACAAGCTGAAACGTCAAGACTGGGCCAAGAAATATCTCAAGACTGATTTTTCTAAGGTTTTATGGACTGATGAAATGAGAGTGAGTCTTGATGGGCCAGATGGATGGGCCCGTGGCTGGATTGGTAAAGGGCAGAGAGCTCCAGTCCGACTCAGACGCCAGCAAGGTGGAGGTGGAGTACTGGTTTGGGCTGGTATCATCAAAGATGAGCTTGTGGGGCCTTTTCGGGTTGAGGATGGAGTCAAGCTGAACTCCCAGTCCTACTGCCAGTTTCTGGAAGACACCTTCTTCAAGCAGTGGTACAGGAAGAAGTCTGCATCCTTCAAGAAAAACATGATTTTCATGCAGGACAATGCTCCATCACACACGCCCAAGTACTCCACAGCGTGGCTGGCAAGAAAGGGTATAAAAGAAGAAAATCTAATGATATGGCCTCCTTGTTCACCTGATCTGAACCCCATTGAGAACCTGTGGTCCATCATCAAATGTGCGATTTACAAGGAGGGAAAACAGTACACCTCTCTGAACAGTGTCTGGGAGGCTGTGGTTGCTGCTGCACGCAATGTTGATGGTGAACAGATCAAAACACTGACAGAATCCATGGATGGCAGGCTTTTGAGTGTCCTTGCAAAGAAAGGTGGCTATATTGGTCACTGATTTGTTTTTGTTTGGTTTTGAATGTCAGAAATGTATATTTGTGAATGTTGAGATGTTATATTGGTTTCACTGGTAAAATAAATAATTGAAATGGGTATGAATTTGTTTTTGTTGTTGCCTAATAATTATGCACAGTAATAGTCACCTGCACACACAGATATCCCCCTAAAATAGCTAAAACTAAAAACTACTTCCAAAAATATTCAGCTTTGATATTAATGAGTTTTTTGTGTTCATTGAGAACATGGTTGTTGTTCAAATTAAATCCTCAAATAAAATTAATCCTCAAAAATACAACTTGCCTAATAATTCTGCACTCCCTGTATGAGCCATAGCCCAATGCATCCTTTACAAGGAGTCTGTCCTGCTCTGCCAAAGGCGAACCTAGTTATAATGTGTTGACTTTGCATGAGCAAAAGAGTCCAGCTATGTCTCAGCAAACTTTTTCCAGATGTGCATTACCATATACAGGGGTAGACACCACTCTCCTGAGTGTAAGTGCCATCTTGACTACATGTCCATGCACTATTGTACAGCTCTGGCAGATGGGTTTCCCTCAGGGAACTGTGAATGGGATGGGGCCAGCTGACATGATTCTGTCCAGGTTAAGAAGAGCCATTCCACCTCATGGAGCTATGATGGTTGATGAAGTTGACTGTTGCCATATTTTTTGAATAAACCAACACATACCTTTTGTGCCCCTGTGGAAACACACTGCTCCCTAGGCAGGTTGTTTGATGAGGCATAACTTCAAAGTGGACTCTATTCACTAGAAATGTCAAATATGAACCGCATATTAACATCAGTAACGGAGTAGTAACGGAGAATTACTACTACTACAAATTGGTCAGCATTTTTTAGTAAATATTGACAATTAATTGTTTTGCCTGCTTTAGGGAGCAGGCAACAAACACAATTTGTGTATTTATGCATTTTTCGAAGCTGCTTTTTTGACTAAATCTACTGATGCATCAGCATTTGAAAAGCATGCAGCTGGGTGTAGTACTTTGTTTTCTGAGAATGCCAGTCATGTGATGTAAACTGTTGGTGCAATATCCCCTTTTAAAGCTTTCAATAAAATCCTTGTACTGTTGCATAATGAGCTCAGTGCTATCGGTTGCCTAGCACCTTCAAATCCTACTTGGGACATTATTTTAAGAATGGCAACAATGGGTAGTTAAGAGCCTGTCAGTAGTGCATGTAAGGCAACCAGGGACTGTCCTGATTTTATCATTATCATTAATGAAGCCAGATGTCGATTCAACTTCTAAGGCACTGTCAGTTTAGAAGAGTGTCTTAGACATGGTGTAGACATTGCATCCTCAAGCTACTCAGATGATGAAGAATTACTAGTTTTCAGGGGTCTGGGACATACTTAAAAATAATTTTTTTAGAAAAGCTACACATCGTGAGGAGAGGTCGGCCACCCACAGCTAGCTTGCCTCAGGAAAGGGTTTGTTCTCCACTTCTAGACCAGTGAATTTGAGCGGTACCACTGGCTTACAGCCTCTGAGGAGTGGAGCAAATTATAAGTATGTATCTCTGGTGAGTAGGTTGTATTTTATTTACATTTTTTATGTTTTTGTCATGTTATTAGACAAATAATGATTCTAAACTGCTCCCGATGATGTAGGTGGCACAGTTGCCATGGTAGTGTAGAGGTTTGGAGTTGTCTTAACTGGGTTTCATGCTTTAGTAAAATGATATTCAACCTCCATATGTGAAATGCCTCTCTCTCTCTGCAATGATGCTCGTTGTGATATTGTGTTTTTGTACAGTATCAATGGGTTTTATAATCTTGATGTGATAGTGGTGGTATTAAGAGGAGGATTACGTCGGGTAAGTCTCCACTGAAAGCCCAGGTACCAAATGCACTGCTAGTTTGCTATCTAACACTATTTCCAGAGAAATAAGAAGGGCTCTGTAAAAGGACATGAGCTTTTTACTTATCAGTTTCATCTCATTCATTCAAGCTGTTTAGCAAATAGCTACAAATGGTTTACATTTGCTCTGATGTATGAGGTGAGTAGAAGAAAAGAAAATATGGGTGTATAATAGTGGTATTTATTGCAAAACTGTATCATATGTCACAATGTGACTGCACATGTGCAAAATGTAAAAAATAAATGACTGATTTGCCAAATTCTCCTGGATTAACCTCAGCATTGCAACAAAGAACAATATAGATTTTCTTAAAGCTATGAACAAACAACAAAGAGTAAAAGGAGAAAATGAAAATAAAGGCCAGGAAAATAAAATTTGTAACAATATTGACTCAACAGATTGTGTGGATCTGCATGTAAAGACACAGGTAACGACTCAGGCTCACTCATGCTATGAATGAGGCATTTGTTGAGGTATCTTAACGGTATTTCTGTTTATCCGTTAGTATACACCTCATGTGTTAAAAAGACAGTATGGTGCTGAGAGGGTTCTGTTATAGAAAAAGGCCACATACTCAGGTTATGCTTATATATGCATATATACTATTTTAATGCAGTCATGTAGTCTCTCTCTCTCACTTGCTCTCTCTCTCTTTCTCTCTCTCTTTCTCCCTCACACACATATACACACACACACACACACACACACACACACACACACACACACACACACACACACACACACACACACACACAGAATTAGAATTTTTCAGCTGTGAATGTAGTCTTTCAACCCAGAGAAAAGTGCAGGATGACAACAATACTTTATTAACAGCTTACTGGCCATGAGTGTAATTGATATTCAGAATAGAAGTATGCAGGAAAAATAAAAGTTGAACCTACTTTCTATTTGAGGTGACAGCAAGCTCAGTTTGAACATTTTAACAGGTTTAAGCCACAAGCTTCACACATTTGCCAGGAGCTTGTCAGGGTGTTGTTTGTATACACTGAATTCATACAAACTCATTTTATTTATGCAGTCTTAATTTCTATGTGTGAAAATGCTAAGATGATGTGCAAATAAGTAGCTAAATATAGCAGAAGTAAAGAAAACACATTTACCCACTTTATACGTCACTGGGTTTTCCATTGTGCAACATTTACTGAATTCAAGTCTCAATAAACTGTAAATAATTCGCCTTTTTTTTTTTTTTTTTTTGGTGTCATACAGAACATCAACTGTCAACAAAGGATTAAACAAATAAAATAAAACCCACTTATTTTGATAAGCATACATTGATTTAACATCATATCCCTTGGAACATAAGCAGCTATTTACCCAGTCATCTGAAGGCTATAACCGTATATTTTTACCCTCAAATATATAGTTTTCCCTCCAGGATATTCCAATCAGTTCTTTTGAAAAGGCCAATGATAGATCACTGATTCATAATTCAACACTGCCACCCATGGATGACCCTCTCAAATAACTAAACCAAAGCACAATCGCTTTCGGCTTCCTTTCCATCCCTCTGTGCCTCTGTTTCCATGGAAACTGTTTTCAACGTGGAGAGAGCAACGTGGCCGGATATACTAGCTGATATTTCCCAGCATACTGGCCATGAGTGTAATTGATATTCAGAATAGAAGTATGCAGGAAAAATAAAAGTTGAACCTACTTTCTATTTGAGGTGACAGCAAGCTCAGTTTGAACATTTTAACAGGTTTAAGCCACAAGCTTCACACATTTGCCAGGAGCTTGTCAGGGTGTTGTTTGTATACACTGAATTCATACAAACTCATTTTATTTATGCAGTCTTAATTTCTATGTGTGAAAATGCTAAGATGATGTGCAAATAAGTAGCTAAATATAGCAGAAGTAAAGAAAACACATTTACCCACTTTATACGTCACTGGGTTTTCCATTGTGCAACATTTACTGAATTCAAGTCTCAATAAACTGTAAATAATTCGCCTTTTTTTTTTTTTTTGGTGTCATACAGAACATCAACTGTCAACAAAGGATTAAACAAATAAAATAAAACCCACTTATTTTGATAAGCATACATTGATTTAACATCATATCCCTTGGAACATAAGCAGCTATTTACCCAGTCATCTGAAGGCTATAACCGTATATTTTTACCCTCAAATATATAGTTTTCCCTCCAGGATATTCCAATCAGTTCTTTTGAAAAGGCCAATGATAGATCACTGATTCATAATTCAACACTGCCACCCATGGATGACCCTCTCAAATAACTAAACCAAAGCACAATCGCTTTCGGCTCCCTTTCCATCCCTCTGTGCCTCTGTTTCCATGGAAACTGTTTTCAACGTGGAGAGAGCAACGTGGCCGGATATACTAGCTGATATTTCCCAGCATACATTGCTGCTGATGGAGACAGAGCCTATTGGGTGATCTAGCATAACAAGCAAGTTCAATAAGTTGAAACTTATAGTAATCGGTAACTCATAGTAAGCATTGGTTACCTTCCGTGAAACCCCTACACCCTCTACAATTTATTTATTTATTAATTATGTATAAAACATTGAGACAATACTTTCATTCTCTGCTTTCATCAACACATTCTAGTATATGCCTTATTCTTCACCTACATGGTGCATGACATTGCTATGTGAAAATGATTGCAATATCTTGCATATTTTTCAGAATGAAAGAAAACTATGTTTTTCCCCAAAGCTAATCTGCCATGAAACCAATAAAATGTAGTATATTTTTTCAAAAACTTAATTACATACTTTTATGGACAAAAAAAGTACACTCTCTAAAATTCTGGTTTTAAAAAAATCACCTGGTCCTTAGTATGTCTTAAATTAGGTAAATACAACCTCAGATAAATATATTACATTGTATTTTTTTAAATAAAAATCAAGCCGAAATAAAGAAATGAACACTTATGATACATAATGATGCTTGCAGAACCACCTTAAGCAACAATAACTTGAAGTAATCATGTTCTAAATGACTTTATCAGTCTCTCACATCACTGTGGAGGAATTCTGACTCATTCTTCTTTAAAACATTGTTACAGTTCATTAAAGATTGTGACTGTTTGTTTATTCACAGCAATCGTCAGGTCTTGACATGACATTTTAGTTGGGTTAGGACTTTTTCACCGGCCATTCCAACAACTTGATTCTGTTCATTTTAAGCAATTCTGCTGTAGATTTTCCTGGTGTACTTGTGATCGTTGTTTTTTTTTTTTTTGCATGACCCAATTTCGGCACATGACCCAATTTCGGCACAATATTTGACACTTGACTTTGACTTGCCCAGGTCCTGTGGCTGCAAAACAACTGTCATTTGACAGTTGGTATTTGTTGGTATTTGGACAGTAGGTGTTTGTTCTAATATGCTGTGTTTTTCAGAAGTCTTCTGGTTTGTTCAGATGCAAACTTTGCAAACCTCAGACATGCTGCCATATTTTTGTTTGAGAAAATAGGCTTTTTCTTGGCAACCCATCCAAACAACCCATACTGGTTCAGTCTTTTTCTAATTGTACTGTCATGAACTTTAACATTTAACATGCTAACTGAAGCCGGTAGTGATATAACTCTTGGGTTTTTGTAATGTCTTTGGGCATTGTGTAGTCTGACCTTGGAGTGAATTTTCTGGGACATCGACTCATGGAAAGATTGGTAATTGTCTTAAATGTTTTGCTATTGTGAATGATAATCTTACTGTAGAATGCTCAATTTTATATCGTTTGAAAATGGCCTTATAACCTTTCCCAGATTGCCTTTCTAAGATCACGGCTTGGTGTTGTGTTAACACACGCCTGAATGCCCCAGACCATTTGTTGTGATGATTATCAATTAATAAAGCATTTAATTAGCAGCACCTGTACCAGCACTCTTAATTTTATAGAAGAATTAAGGGTGTAGTTAGATTTTCACACATGGATTATCCATTTTGGGTTTATTTAAAATGTAAAATAAATGTCAAATAAATCATTACATGGTGTACTATTCTTGTGTTGTTGTTCATCTGAAGCTGTATTTACCTAATTTTAAGTCCTGCTAAAGCCCAGATGTCCTGACATAAAATAATCCATTTTCACATGACAGTATAATATATTTACATATTTAGCTAATGATACAATTCTACAATAAAGACTGACGGATACAAAATGCAGTTTTACATGGTTTCTTGTCAGATGTAGGGTTTACTGAAACATCACACTGTAAAGGTTACATTTAAAATAAAATAGGAAATCAATGGCATTTTGTATGTCTGACATTTTGCCTTCACATTTTAACAGGAGACTTGTTTGTCATGAAATGGAATGAAAAATAATACACATCTATTGATTGATTAGTCTTTTCTAATTGTAAAAGTGAGCGTAGTTGGTGTTTTTCAATAACAATGGAATCCATTAAACTATTCTATTCTGAGCCTATAAAATATCATAAAATACTTATTTTACAGACGTTTACACTATTTATGTTTTACACTATTTGAAATAATTCAAAATGGAATGCTGTTTAAACATAGCTAACTGGTATAATGCAATTTGGGTTGAATCTTTAAAAAATGTTCTTTCTATTTTTCGATGTTTGATAGCAGAAAATGAGCAAATATATTTATACATATTACATGAGCATATAAGGTAGCATTGCATAAACATTGCCCAGTGTGCCAAAGACAGGTATAGTATCTACTATCCAAATCAGGATAAAGTGCTTGATAAATATGAATTAATTACTCTATCAAAAATGTTCTTACTTTACAAAATATGTTCTTGCACATATATAAATAAATAAAAAATACACATAAAACTTACAACATTTACCATCATATAGTGATTTCAAGTCACCATTTTCTTGCATTAACATTAGCAGGTTTACTTTGTATTTACAATTGGCAGAGCAATATTCAAATTAAAATAAACACAAATATGCAGAGTACAACATGAAATGCTGTTATTGAATGTGGCAAAGAAAATAACATTATAAAGAATTGACATTGAACTTCTTGTGCAACATGTCCACCCTCTAGTGCTACGTGTTTTGATTGAGGACCCGAAATGCCTCTGAAAAGAAACTCTTCTGAACCATTCTTTCTGTGCTGGCCTTTAGGTAGTGGTAGTACTTCTCTGAAGTACTAACAGATAAAAGAGTCTATTGTTCGGATAGCTAAGTTCTGCCACTTGCTTCAAGGCTTTAATCCACCCCCACTTGCTGTAGATACACTGCAATTCAGGAAGGCAGGATGGTGAAAAATAAAACTGAATCAAAATAAACAGAAAGGTTGAAAATGTTGAAACATGATACATCTGCATAACTCTGACACTGGACCTTTGAGCTGATTATGACATATTTGACAGGAAAATAATTTATAATCTGCACCATGTGAATTTATACTGCACAATATTTTAATTATGTTCAGTAGACATGACAGAATACATATTGAAGAGAAATCAGTGCACACACAAAATACCTGCAATAACTGCAATAGTGTTCAATGAAACTAATTTTTGTTTAGTAAATATAAATTGAAATTGTACATTATATTTAGTTTATACTTCAACTGGCAAAAATACACTATATTTCGAAAAATATTGGGTCACCTGTTTAAAAGTATGATATTTTGAGCATTGCTTTCCACATATAGTCCCAATTTGCTCCTATAATAATTTCCACTCTTCTGGGAAGATGTTCCACTAGATTTTGGAGTGTGCTTATGGATATTTGTGTTCATCAGCTACAAAAGTATTATGAAAGGCAGGTACTGATGAAGGAAAGGAGGCCTCGGGTGCAGTCAGCTTTCTAATTCATCCCAAAGGTGTTCAGTAGGAATGAGATCAGAGCTATATAGCAGGCCACTCAAGATCTTCCTCTCCAAAGCATGTAAAGCAGATCTTCAAGGAGCTCACTTTATGCACAGGTGCAGTGCCATGCTGGAACAGGTTTGGGTTTCCATGTTCAAGGGAATGCAAAATTGTATTATACTGCATCTAAAGACGTCCTGTAGAATTGAGTGCTTACAGCTTTGTGGTAACAGTTTGGAAAAGAACCACATATAGAAGTACATTCTAAAACTTTTCTGCTCAGTACAATTGTACTGTGATTATATGACTTATTACATTCTTCCTGGCAGCTCTTCCACATCTCTTATCAATAAGGAATTTTCACTCACAGAACTATAACTGACTGAATGGTTTTTTTTTTCATTCTGTGTGAACTCTACAGAACGTTGTGTGTGAAAATCCTAGGAGATCAGCTGTTTTCAAAATACTTAAACCAGCCTATCGATTTGATGTTATGTGCAACTGGCACATGCTTTTCTTACTGGATAACTGCATAAATATGCAGGTGTAAAGGTGTTCCTATTAAAGTGGACATTGAATGCATATTATGCAAATCCATTCTTGCATCACACTCAAATATGATCATTAGGAATCCGGGAATATGATCATAAATACAATAACTGATCTATTCTAAAAGAGTAATTAAAGTGTTAGTGGCTGAGATGTGACAGTTTTAATAAAAGCCACATGCAGGTTTACAAAGAAGTAGAAAAGACTAAAAGAACTGAACTTAAATAGAGCGATTAGTCACAACTTTGAGAAGCCACTTACTGTACCAGGTATAAGTGGTGCGTAGGCTGTGGTGAAAGTATCTGTGGCCCTGGGAGTCTTGGCAATTTGGGCATCCCACACAGGTGCATTAGCAAAGGGTCTGAAGTGGATTTTAATGAATGTTTGCATGCATATACTGCCTTTGATGTAAAAATAAAATAAGATTCAGGAGAGCAAGTATTATGTAATTCGATGTAATTCTAATGTTCAGACAGCTTAGCATTGCTCTTACACCCTTTATACTTTTGTTCATTCATAATTATAAGACAAAAGTACTACTGATTAAAATAGAGTGATTACGTTTGTGGATGTGTTTAACTCCTGTTTTATTTCAAAAATGCTCAATGGATGTAAAATGACAATAACATTTAATATCCTTAATTCTAGATGCTTCATCAGTAGAGTTTTTATGCAGTTCAAATACACATATCCTATTTTTTCCAAACCAGCAATGAGCTAAATGATTGCAAAAAGCATGTTGTGCACATATTTGTGTGAAAAAGAGAAAGGGGCAGAGAGCGAACCATGGATTCCAACATGTACTGTGAAATTCTGAAGCAGAACATGATGCCCATCCTTCAGAAACTGGGCCGTTTTTCAACATGATAATGATCCCAAACACACTATGGGGCAACTGTGGGGCATTATGTAGAAGTGAAGAAGGATCCCATCAACAACCTGTGCAGCTCTGGTGAATTCCTTGCCCAGGAGGTTTAAGGCAGTGCTAGATAATAGTGGTGCTCACACAAAATACTGATACTTTACACATAGTTTTGACATGTTCACTTAGGGTGTACTCACTTTTGTTGCCAGCTATTTCGCAGTAATGGCTGTATGTTAAGTTATTTTTTAGCAGACAGTAAATCTATACTGCTATACAAGATGCACAATGACTACTTTAAAATTTATCCAATTTTTATTTCTATAGTATTGTCCCTTGAGAAGAAATACTAAAATGGTTGCTGAAATGTGTGGCGTGTATTCATTTTTGTGAGATAAGAATATTGGTGTAAATCTGAATGGTTTACAGGACAAAAGGTACATTCGATAATTAATGAATTGTAGCATGCTAGGTGCAAATGCTAGGCTTTTGTGATTTGTCCATCTTGATAAATAAAGCAACTTTCTGATAAGTTGGGTTTTTAAACAGTGATTTATGGAAGCGTTTAGTCAGTTTACACATCTGTCTTGTAATGTGTTCTCTGGCCTGTAAATTCTGACACAATGGCAGAAAAAGGCAGAAAAATCAATTCTGACATTTAATTCAAACAAAAATCTTTATGTTCCCTTTAATTTCATAATGTTAGTCATTGAATTTTTTTCACTCAGGTAAAAAGTGGCTTTTTTACACATTCCAGCAATACAGGCCACCAATGTTAACCAGTTATATGGTATATACACTAACTATAGCCTGTTTTTAAATGTATGTATTTTTCATTTACATGTTGTTTAAGCCCAAAATTATCTCTGAAGTTAATGGTTTGTCCAAGTTCTTTTATAAACAGGAACATTATCCATTTGTACATTGTATCCAGTGAGAGCAGAAAGTCAGGGGGCATTGACAGTTGTAGGTTAAGAGTCTCACTTCAACAAATCCAAACCCTAATGCAAAGTCAAACTTAGGGTACAAGCAGTAGTCAGGCAAAGTACAATCAGAGTACATTTCCGGACTAAAGACATAGGCATAAAATAATTAACCAATACAGGAATCAGAACCAGGAGACATTATAGCAGCAAGCCTGACAGTTAAAAGTGGTAATACCAGATGCAGTAAAATAGTGAATAAAATCATTTTATTTCATGTAGATAAACACAAGGATTTGACAATATTTAATATTTATTTGATTTTGTGTTCTTGTGTGTACATTATGTGTTCTTAAATTAAAATCATATCATAATAGTCTCCATCTAATTTTCTTAGCATAAGCAGTGTAATTATATAGGGTTTATCATGATGCTTACCGTAAAATAAAACTGAGGCAAAACGCCAGATAGGATTTCTAGTATTTCTAATTTGGTTCTTAATGCAACCAGCTCACAAGTGCATTCAGCTAAATAAGATGTTTTTTTTTTTTTACTGGAATCTCAAAAGACTGTATTGAATATAGTAAGAGTAATTAGGAGCTTAATGACGATAGTGTCAGGCAGTGACAGCTGTGTTTATATCAGTAGGACAGACAATGGAATGAGAGAAGACCTTAAAAGGCAACAAAAGGCAAAATGTCCCTTCTATGACTGGGGAGAAAGAAAACAGGATAGTGGCTGAGCGCTCAGAATACTGATTCTTATTATTTCTTCTTATTATTTCTTATGATTTCTCTAGATGATTTAAATAATATAATATAATATAATATAATATAATATAATATAATATAATATAATATAATATAATATAATATAATATAATATAATATAATATAATATAATATAATATAATATAATGGGGCTGCAAATGTCTTACATAAAGTTACATTTTTTAAGCCAAAGCAAAATGTGACAGTTGTTTTCACACCAGGACTGGGGGGCAATGCCTTGATGGTTTAGAAAGAAACCTAAACACTACTTGGTGGCATTTGCCTTTTTACCTGCCAAAAGCAATTACAAAACTGGCAATCATAGTTACTGGCACGAAAAGTGTCATTAGAGGGGCTGACACCCTTTTTTTTATTTTCCCCACTCAGTATCACTATCAATACTATCTGTTCTTCAAGACCTTGTGCCTGATTCCTCTACCCAACTGCCTTAAAAACAGTCATGTGTTCTGATACTTCAGCATCCCTGTGGTCATTGTACCTGACAGGGGCACTCATTTCAGGTTATGTGTATGGACCAACTTCATAAAAAAGCTGGGATTTATGGTCAGTCTACCATTATGCTGTCGAAATACAAACAAAAGGGCAAGTTGGTCAGGTAAACCAGGAGATGAGCAGATTCCTAAGAAACTTCTGTGAAGAGAGCTAAGATGTTCTGTTATGGAGGAACATTTTCTTACTTCACTGTGTATAGCATCAGCTATATCAGGTTGAAATGACAATAAAAGCTTCTTGACTTGACTTGATGATAATTCGTCTTGATCAAAACACCTATCCCTGTCCCTGTGGAATGCTAACCCCAGATAATCCCCTGCAAAGTTATTGTTCTGTCTGAGTACCAATGTGGAAAATTTTAGCATCAACTGCTTCATATGCAATAGGAAATCTTAAAAAAATAAAATGTGTGCTCTGTTTGTCAGCAGGTTATTAAAAGAAGCCTAGATACCTACATTAGGACTACGGATCAGACTTCATATCAGAGAGAATTATATAAAAGATATTGTGAAAGTAGTACGGTATTATGTGTATGCCACATGTGTTTATCCACAACTCTAATTGCTGTCTTTATTCTCCATGACAAATGGCTTTTAAATGATCAGTGGTAATTATGGCACAAAGGCCACTGCATTGTTTGTTTGTTTTTTTGTGTGTGTGTGTGTGTGTGTGTGTGTGTGCGTGTGTGTGTGTGTAAGAGAGATATGTAGTTTTAAAATGTATGCATGCTTCAATGTTCAAGCTCTAGCAAAACACCAGACTGTACAAATCAGCAAATATTTGCTATTGTGGGTATAGTAAATTAACCAAATGTCACAAATGCTTTATACAGTGTGCATTCTTCTAATTAGAATTGCACACCATCTATTACTATAAAATATGACTGTTCAGAAAATGTCTCTTTCTATGCATTAGTCATTTACTTACTCAGTATGCTGCTAGTTTGAGAGGGGCTGACATTTATAGATATATTTTTTTGCTCATAGTGTTCTTGTCTAAACACAAAACGAAGGCAGCATAAACCTTAAATGTCCTCTGGAAGCTTTTACAATAACAGCGGAATGGTTTCCAAATGCCATCTAGGGGCATGTAGCAGCAGAGAGCTTCAATCATCTACACAATAACACACGACACCCAGCAGCAGCTTCATGATACACCTTAATTTACATAACACAGACTTTGTGTTGAAGTCCTTGCAAGATTATGCTCAACAAATCTGTGGAAATGTATTCAGGTTTCTGCTGAATAAATTGCTTGCTTCTTTCTCATTGCAAAAACGAAGGAAGTTCATACCATCGACTAGATTATAATGAAGCTCTCTTGATGAGAACCTTTACACCATGCTTTTAAAAAATGTAAGCTATATAGTGGTAACCAGGGGCAGGCCGTCTGGGCTAGCAAGGCCTGCAAAATCCCTGACATCCGTTTTACTATATTTTTGTTAATGAATAATGAATAATTTATGAATTCTTTTTTCCCCAATAGAATAATTTTCTTCTAGGAGTGATCCCAAATAGTCTAAGATTCAATGCTATCGAAGATTCGGGAGGAGGAGCCTGATTCCACTAACATTCTCACAGTCGAATCTTTACAGAGGTGTTATGAAACAAGGATTATGCCATTTTGGTTATATGCGGGTGCTCAATGTCTGATTTAAGTTTTTTTTCCCCATTAAATAAATATACAGCCTATTATGATAATGTTGTAAATAAAATATGGGAAAATAAAGAAGTTTTTAATAAATATTTGTACGTCTGTAAATAAATCCATCTGCCCCTGTGACATATTTAAGTTTCACTTTCAATGATCTGTGACTGACACAGAAAAATATTCTGTAAAGGTATATTCTTTTCTAATTTAAATCTGTAAATTAATGTTTAACTGTTTTTCAGTGCATAGATGTTGCGCTGTACTTAGTGCCCCTGCCGGCCAAACACACCCATACACACAAACATGATTCGACTATCTGTTGACTATAGGCATGACTTGACAAATCTGAATTGACTATGTAAATCCTTAGTCAAGGACAGCCCTATTCTCTTTATTTCATAGCTTTTCTCATGGGTTCACTGCTTCTAGGAATGTCTGTTTATGTTTGACAGTGTCAAAGGAATCAAAAGGCCTTAAGAATCAAAAGTGCAGGTGCCTATAGCGTAAAGTACATGCAGCCTGAAGGCTGTTGCAATAACTAATCAGATTTCAAGCTGACGGCACTGGGGCCATCAAGCAGGTGTACAGTAGTGTCTGCATTTTCACGTTCTTTGATTGGATGGTCAGAGCGCGTACTAGTCAGAGCCAGCAAACTGAAACTGTAGCAAACTGCAAAAGCTCAAATATATTTGTCTAATTATTAATAGCTGTTTTTTCATTCCACAATGACTGACCAAGGAGAAGCATTAAAAAATAAACTTCATGGGGAAAGATCAGCCAAAACACTTCAAACAGTTCTTAAAGCTTTTTCATGAACCACTTAATCTTTTGTGTTTTCTTTCCTTTCGAATTTGCACAATAAAACACAATTATCATTAATTTAAAATCCACAGGAAAACAGTAATGCACAGATAAAATACACAAAGTTAATGAGGTTAATATTGATGCTTCTGCTAGAGATGATATATGGGAAGCAGCTGTAGCTGCAGTAAAAGGAGACTTGTTGAATTGTGTTATTTGGGTTACTTCTTCAGTAGTGGCCTTTATTCTTGATGCAGCACTCGGTTATACTGCGTTTCTATATCATATTGATGTTTTCTATAGTCGTGGCATCATCATGATATTACGAAGAGGTGAATTGATCAGGGCAGGACACCACTGAAAGCCTAGGTGTGAAATGCACAGCGTGCCACTGGTGATAACAAATGGTGAAGTTTTTAGTTTGGTTATAACACATGGCCAAGTCATTTTTAACTATCCTCCAGAAAACATATTTTATCAAGCAATACAAATGTTTGAATCAGGAATCTGCATAAACAGAGTACATGAAGAGAATTTTATGAAGTTATCATCCTGAATTATTATCTTTTCCTTTGTTGTTCAATCAACACAAACTCACTGGCTATGGCATAAAGACCAACATTACTGCAGTCAGTATTGCAAGATTAATGATACTCAGGTAAAATATCTTCCCACATGAAGGAAAAAAAAAACTCTCTATCATCTACCTGAAAACAAGCCAGATCTTAATCTTACTAATCGGGATTGCATGTTGATTAGTAAAAAGACTAATGAAAAAGGTCAATATGGGAAGTAGTAGCTCAACAGTTAAAACTCTATGTTACTGATTGGATGGTTAGGGGCTCAAACCTCATCACTGACAAGCTGCCACTCTTGGGCCCTTGAGCAAGGCCCTTAACCCTTTCTGCTCCGGGGTGCTGCATCATGGCTGACCCTGCGCTTTGACCCCAGATTCCTAAGATATATGAAGAAAGAATTTCACTGTTCTGTTTTGTATATTTAACAAATAAAAGGGATCATTTCTTTTACTGTGTTAATTAATTAGGAAAAAAATGTATAACCAAAAACTTTATTTATTTAAGATTCATCTACAGGAAATCCAAATTTGTACACATACTGTGTATGCATATTACCTACATTTTAGAGGAGAAGCTTTGAAACTAACCTGAGCATAATAGAAAAGATACTGTCAGAAAGATTACATCATGTAGTGTCGCATGCATATGCTATGCCAGACACAACCTTCTTTCTAAGTAGATCTTCATTTGTAAATAAATTATGTGGCCAAGGTTTTGTGGACACCTGGCCATCACACACATTTTTTTTCTTCTTTCAGCTACTGTCATTAAACATCAATAAATATTCATAACACTCCCTACTCTCCTGCAGATTTGCTTTGGTGGCTTAGGGCTGCAATTGCCATGAACAGGTTTTTCACTGAAATCTCCATCACTAAAATCAATCAAATTACCAGCAGGTTTTGGGGAGAAAAAAATATGCAGACAAACAGAACTGAACACATACCTGAGATTAAGAAGTGTTTTGTATATGTGAGAACATTTAATGCTTTCTCTTGTGTCCTATGTCAATATTTATACAATTAGATTGGCACAAAAATCCAAATCTAAGTGTAAGGCTAGCTCTCTCCCCCTACAAACCTGTATCTTTTTATAGTGAGCAAATAGACATGGAAACTCACACCTCTGAAGCCTCTTTTTCAGCATATTTTTAGTATAATAGTATAAACTGCAAAATAAAACCCACTGAAATCCACTTAGTAAATCTCAAATAAATGCCCATTATTAAAAAAAAAAAAAAAAAAAAATCACATTTCAGTCACATTCAAATGTTTACAGATGATTTGATGTGAGTACAGTAGCTTCTTACGAACTGGATAATCCCACTGCCAACATTTTTTTCAGTTTATTACAAATAGTATTTTTCAAAAAAACATTAGACTCTTGTTTTCTGCACTCTAACGTACTCTTTCTCTTTCTCTCTGTGTTTGTGTGTGTGTGTGTGTGTGTGTGTGTGTATATGTGTGTGTGTGTGTGTGTGTGTGTGTGTTTGGGGGTAGATCTGTCAATTGAATTCAACTTTATTTCAAATGGCAAATGTTTACAAAAGTGCTGTACTCCAGGTTAAATTTCAACAACGATTGAAAAAGCACTTATAATGAGAGATTTTTAACACTAAAGAATAAAAAAAGAGTACAAAACAAAAGCAGTAAATAAGATAAGCTCATACTATAGATCTTAATAATCATAAAACAACTGGGAAAATAAAGGTTTTAGAGTGGGTTAATACATTTTCCACATTGAGGATTTCCTGTATAAAAATGATAAGCCACAATTTCTAAGGTTAAAAGTAGCCAATTAATCCAATTAGACATCAAAGCTGGTCAGCCTGTCTAGCCATTCAGAAATTTTCAATAAATAATAAATAAATACAAATCTTGAATTCTATTTTATACTTGACTGGCAGCCAACAAAAGTAGACCAAGAGAGAAGAGATGGGTTCATTTTTTATTTATTTTTTTGCATCTTGAACTAACTAAAGACAGGACAGGGTGGACTGACAAGACAACAAAGTAGAGGGAATTGCAATAATACATTTGAAAGTATCAATATCTTTTCATTTGGCAGAAATTCGTATTTGAAAATAGCTTTTTCCCACAACCATGTTGATCTGTTAGTCAAATTTTATGTAAGAGTCAAAAATAAAAGCAATTATTTTGACAGCAACACCTTTCAGCTAAAGTTCGAGCGGAGTCTGGACGACCAAATAGATACTGTATGCATAGTGGCTGTTTTGAGACAACCAGCAATAATAAATATCTGTAATACAGTTAAAGATACAGTATCTTGCATAACGTAATTTTCGCCAGGTTTCAATGGGAGAATTGTGTAGGAAATGTGTAGGAAATATTTTATTTATAAACAGGAAGCATCTACAAAGGGTCCAGAACAGGTAACTGCTGCTATAGAAGATAAGAAATGACCAATCTTCACAGATGATGTCCAGTCACTGAAATAATGGGCAAACCACTTCAGAACAATTTCTTGGATAAAATTTTAGTCATCACATACCACGATACAGTGTATCAAACACTGCACTGCTGTCTAATAAAATAAAATAAAAAAATCATTCTGTTTTGAATCTAAATCTAGAACTTTGGACACGTTGAGAAGTGCAAACTCTTGTGTATTCCAAAATGATACTGGAATTTATCCTAAATATAATTTTAATCTAGAAATGATTAAATCATTTTAAGTCATTAAAGTATGCTATAAGTGGGCTTTAACACTTAAGCTGCTGCAATAATAGTCTTTAAATTGCTTCCCTTCCACAGGCTCCGCTCACCATCTCTGTATCGAGTCTAGACAACACAAGAAGCATTATGGTAAGAGACAATCCTTTCTACCAGTGGTCTAAATAATATCAGAATCACTGACTTACATTTTAATCTATATCATTATAAATATGTTTCAGTAAATAAACAATTGTCCAATTATTTCAGAAACACATGGGTAACACCTATTTTTTTTTAAATAGGTGTTTAACTATATGTTAATTAAACTAAAGTCAATAAAATAATTTGCAACAAAGTCCCGCTCACTGACCCCCCAAAACACACCAGATTGTTCACATGATGCAAAACAAAGCATGATTCATCAAACACCTCCCATTCTGTCATTGCTCCACGGAAAAGCTTTGATGGTCACCTTCCTGGTAGAAGCTTTTGGCAGTGGACAGGGGTCAGCATGAGCTTTCTGACCAATTTGACCACTCAGAACTCAGTTTGAAAAACCACAATGTTTTATTTAAAACACTGTCAAAAGACAGATAATACTAAAGTAACAAAGAATTGTTTTAATTCATAGGTCTTATTCCAATACTCTTCTAGTAAATCCATAAGCACCAAAGTACGTTTGGTCAATTCAATTAGTATAAAATCTTACAAGAATTATAAAGAAATTGGAATTCTCCCTGTCCTTGAATTACTTTAAATATATATATATATTGTGTTCTGTTTATTACACCATATTGCCAGAGTTCTTACAGGTCAAACTGTCCCAGGTCCCATCTGCTGTTGGATCAGGGATCTCCAGACAGATGAGAGACAACAGCAGCTGTGACTAGGAAAAGAAGTCAGACAACTGGACCCTCAGTCCTACAGTACCACAAAGTTGTGTGCACTGACACCTTCTTTTCAGTCCATACACCAATTAATGTCTCTAAAATGAGCTTGGAAAGATCCTGTAGTTTGGAGATGACACAAGTGTAGTTGGCCTCAAAACTTATGGTGATGAGTCCCATAGTCAAGAGAGTGAAGCAGAGAAAGTTCCAACCGAATGATTCAGTTCTACACAGCGTTCAGGGAAACTAATTTATTTAAATGTTTTAAAACAAATAAAAGAGCTTGAGAACGTCCCTCTCTATTAGAATGATGGAGAGAAATGTCATTGCCATATGTTCGTAACAACGTTCGAATGATTGCATAGACAAATTTAGCAACAAATTAATACACATACATGAATACAAGAATACAGAAATGAACCAAGACAGGTAGAAGAAAACAGACAAAAATGTTACTCAATCTGTATTTTATTTCACTCACACTGGTTTAACTGCCCAAATATGTTGATTACAACATAATGCCGAGCATAGAAAGGGTGAATATAGACAACCACCAGATAAAAGAACATTAAATATTTTTTTCCTGGTATGAGACACAGCAAATATCGGACCCTCTGTGGAATAGCATTCTTAAAACTAGTCACAATAACTAATCCTGAGCTAAATAAAGATAAGAAGAAATGTAGCAAAACAATTACCAAAACCTGCTTTCATTTAAAAATGTAATAATTTCAGGTTAAGCTTGAAAATGTGGATCGAGTTTGAGGTATTTGACAGTATATCCAAAGCACCTCATAACCTCACTGTCTACACCTGGTGTGTATTTAACTTTCTGGCAAATTTACAAATTGGCATCATATCCAAGATACTACTCTGATATGACAACAGTTTCCTCATGTAGGCGGGAAAAAAGCATTTACAGAAATGCCGAATGGTTTATAGAGACCGCCATTCCAGCAACAAACACTAATAAATGATCAAGTTCTTAAAGATTACTGAATCAGCATTTTGATATGAAATATTAACGATCCAGTTTAATGAGAATCAGGTCCTACAACTTTTAGACACAAAATTAAAAGATTATGGTAGAACATTTAGATCACTGCAAATATTGATACAGTTTTAATGCGGTATAGGGGATTTTAGTACCTAATGGTAATGATTATAACCTCAAGTAAAGATACACTAAGTGTCAGGATTGTTAAATTCTGATAACAGCTAAAGTTAGAGGTATGATATTAACATTTGGTACATTAGTCTTACATAAAAAGAGACTGTTGGCTCTAATTGTAAAACCACCTGATACAACATGAAATTCAGAATCTTCTTGGGATCACACATCAGTTCAACATTGGCACATGAAAATAATTTCTGGCATATAAAAACAAGCTATGATCGAGTACATTAAATACAAAAAGTACTTAATTATAATATGTGCCTGAAGTATTTGGGAAAAAAGTGTAATCAGACATTTAACTGGCAAATAAAATCAAAAGAGGGAAAATGGTTATCACAAAAAAAACAAAAAAAAAAAACAAACAAAAAAACTAATATACAAACGAGTCCAGTAAAAATTCTCTTTTCGGTTCATAGAGTTTGAAAAATTGCAGTATATTTCATACATCATTATCTCTGGTTACCTTCCATTAAGATTGCTATACATTCATGTAACCTATCTGCCCTGAAGTGAAAGTTTTAATGGAGTCTCCTAATGTTCAGACAGTAGTACAGCAACGATGCTCAAACAGCTGATCAATAACTGTACTGTCTGCTAAAGTAGACACGTCTCCTAAATCCTTCTGGTTAGATGCAATCTTCCGTAGCAAACGCCGCATTATTTTACCTGTGGATTTTACGGAGAAAGTCAGCTTTTAAGAACTAAAACAGAAATTATCCAAATTTAAGACACACATGCAGCCTAAAGGATTTTTCTGGTACCTGATCTGGTTTTGGGAAGCCCAGGAGCATTCTGTATGTAGTCAGGCGTAGCTATAGCACCAATCTTCTCCCTCACTGTTTTTTCAAAACACAAAAAGGGTCATACAATGTCAATTCCACTAAACATTAAAAAGTTGGTTACATCAGTGTCTTCAAACGACTTATAAATTGAAAAAACTGGCAGGAACAATAATTAAGGGGTATCAAATTTCCTAAACAAAAATAAAGTTTGCTCCACTTTTCAATAGCTTTTACTTTAATGGTTCAAAAACAAAACAAAACAAAAAACTGTGCCCTGGTCAGAACTCTTTTTTTTTTTTCTTAAAGATACCGAATCATTTCTAAGCTGCTTCTATATTATTATCAGTAACATGGGCCTTTACTTGAGTTCAAAAAAATTAAGTATTCTGTTAGTATTCAGATGCTAACTGAAAGGTCAGCGTTGTAGCCATACACTTTAAATCTGTGATTGCCTCAGGTTCCTATTCTTAGCTGACAGGAGTGGAACCCATAGAGCACATGTGCCAGACTTGTACATCTGGCCCGATGTACAATTACATCTGGCACGTGAGATGATTTTATAAAGATCTATTATTATTGTTATTAATGTCCCGGCGATATGAAGCACTGATAACACAAACTACAGATCCCATAATGCAGCGCTTCAGCTGCCTAACCGAACGCTAGACCACCTGGGAACATTCCAGCGTCAATCAAGTCGAGCTTCTGTTGATGTATTTAACCCTATTGTAAAGTTATTGTGAAACAGCGCCTCACAGTGGTGAAGAGAAAGATGGATTCTGAAAACAGAGCCTTTCAAAACCGATGGGATTCTGAGTAGATGTTTACTGACACTGGCGGTAAACACGTGTGTCTTATTAGTGGAGCGAATGTGGCTGTCATTAAGGAATTGAATCAAAGACAAATGACAAGAGACAAAACATGAGAAGCTGAAAAACCTGAATGCAGAGCAGAAGATACAGAAAGTAGAAGAGTTCAAGAAGAATCTGACATTACAGAAGACGTTTTTCACCAGAGCAAAATCACAAAGTGAAGCTGGTGTGAAAACAGAGGAGAAATCAGTCACATCAGCCGGTTATTTCCCGAGGAAGAGTTTCTGAAGAGCTGCATGTTCATATTTCTAACTTGTATAATTTTGCAGGATATATTTTTATGATGAGCAAAATATTTTAAGTTATTTAAAGTTTAAGTTGATTTATTCTGGAATAATATTCCTGTCTGTTTTTATTCATATTTATGTTAAAAAAAACATTAAGTTTTAGTTTGTTCAATAAATGTTTGTCCTGTTCGGCCTGCGACCTAAAGTGTGCTTTGAGTTTTGGCCCCCTGTGCAATTGAGTTTGACACCCCTGCGATAGAGTCTTCCGCTGCTACAACACATACAGCTCAAGGTTTGATATTTTGTGCAATATTTTCTGCTCGCCACTGTTCCAAAGAGTAATAATTTGAGTTACCATATCCTCAAAACCCTGCTTAATTCACAATCATACATTGGTCAGGGGCCTATTTCTAGGTTTGGACCTTGTAGGCTAAAGATCAGCGTTTTTATTGTGGATGGTACCACACTCTCACCACTAAAGATGTAGACCTTGAATAGCCTTAAGAGAGCAACTGCTGAGAACAGTTTACACTCCAATCTCGATCAGTGACCATGGGATTTGAACTTCAGTACAATAATCAGACTTTAAGCTTTTAACACTCAAACAAGGCTAATATTTCTTTAAACACACTTAGCAATGCTCGATTTTATACGAATCAGTTTTGGTACAGAAATTATTTATTTCCACAATACCCAGTATCACCTAGAAGAGGATGAGCACCATTTTGAGTTTGGTTTCTCTCAAGGTTTCTTCCTCGTGTCACCTTGTTATAAAACTTCCTGACAATGTCTTTTGTTAAAAGAACTATACAAATAAAATTAATTAAAGTTAATCTCTTGTGAAAACTGATGGCAGTACAGCTTCTGCAGAGTTTTACAAGGCCAGGAAGTTAAGACTTGCCCATCGATATCCAAACCAACACAAGCTAATATACGTTTAGTCAGAAAGCATCACCAAAATATGACATTTAAAACAACTTTGAAAGAATTCATCTGGGGCCAGGGTTTTGCCAGGAACACACTATTTAAATGTCATAAAAAAGGTTTTTGCTTCCAATAATCTATTCCATAATACATGACAGTGGTTCCAAAATGCTGCCTGATCAACTAATTATTAATCCCTCAACGAGGTCAGCCAGTTATTTTACATTTGCAAAAAAAGGGGGTCAAGCAGGAAACCAGAATATGCATTAAAGGGTCTTTTGGCTGTAAAAATTCTACTAAAATACAGACCTATACTGAGATCATACACGCAAGCACAAAAACATACCCAGCTTCTTGAGCTCAGCCTCCAGGGTGGCAGTATAGTTGATGCCATCATTGAGAGTAACAAAGCAGTATAGGCTTTCTCCTTTAACAGGGTGTGGTGTTCCTACTACAGCTGCCTCAGCAACTGCCTCGTGCTCCACCAGTGCAGATTCCACCTCTGAAGTGCTTAGCAAATGACCTGTGGAAAATTTCATATAATTCTTAAACTATTATTAAACACTAGAAAACTAAATATTGAGGGCAGCAAAGGAAATGTGGTCCTTATCGTCACTTACCAGAAACATTCAGCATGTCATCAATCCTGCCTGTGATCCAGTAGTACCCATCTTTATCCCTGCGGCAACCTAAAAACAATGAGAAATGGAGGGGGAAAAAAAAGAAAAAAAGGAAAAATTAAGCAACATATTTGCACCTGAAAGTTAAAAATGTACACAGGAGCAAGTGTAGGACTAATGTTGAATTCACTAATTCCTTTATACTTATTATTGGAAGTAATAGGCCATAGAGTAAGCGACAAATAATAGCTTAAATGGTTCAGGGAGCCATGCACACTCAGAATGTCATGGAACCACCAGAAAAACTAGTAGTATTGTATTGTTGGACACTGTAAAACTCAATCAACCACCCATGTGGTTCTAGACAAATGCTAATGTACAAATTACCATCTCCAGTTACATAGTAGCCAGGAAATTTTTTAAAGTAGGTAGTCTCAAATCGCTGGTGGTTCCTGTACACGGTCCTCATCATCCCAGGCCAGGGCTGTTTAAATACCTAAAGAGAAGAAAATATATTTGTAAACTGGCATAGATTGTTAGTTTAGCATTATAACATGCCTTATTACAATATTAATATCACCTTGGATTGCACATCAGTAATACACTACTGGGCTAATTCGTTAAAAAAAAAAAAAGGTTTTGGTGGAACAACACAATCTGCAGAAAGGTAAAGGGCACCAGAACATAAATAAGAAGGTCATTTAATATTATTAGATTTAAAAATAAATAAATAAACCACAGATTAGCATTTTGAATCATTCGTAATAAGAATACATTACTATTGCTATGCAATTTCTTATCCAGTAGTCCTGGCAGGTTAGCAGGATGAAAAGACATTACATACACACATATTTTTCAAAATACGTTTCATGTCAATTCTAGTGTGAGTCAATTGCAACAAGAAAGCAAGTAAACCAAACATGGTGTGTGCTTTGCGTTGCAAGAAGCACTTTTTTTGCAGATGTTGTTAACTTTGAGTAATGGGACTGAACAGTGAAGTGTCCTGCAGAAATGCCTGTAGCTCAATTTTTTTTTTCCTTTGCCTTTCCTATACTTAAAACACTGATATACAGTCTGTAACATAATAACAAATCAGTTGTGCACTTTTGGAAAAAAAACTATTGTTGAGCAAGTATTCACGTTTTCTAAAAATAATTCATGTCAGCTGTCTACAGTTCCTGTGAACATTCTTATCAAAAATAAGCAGGAATAGCAGTTGAATGTAAATTTGATCTACATACAATTACAATCAGTTGTTGTGAAGGAGTACACATGATAAAACATTCATTATTCTCACCAGGTAACCTTCATTTGGTCCCTCTAGTTCCTCTCCTGACTCATTCAGTATGGCAGGAACAACCCCAAAAAAAGGAAACGTCTAGAGACAAAAAAATATGTCTTAACCAAAATCACGAGATGTAAAGTTAACATTGATTAATAAAACAATTAATTATTATTCTTTTTTTTTTTTACATTTTTTTTTAGACCCATTAGTATTAGATGACTATGACAGAAGCTAGAAACACTCACTGCAGATCCTGGTTTGAGCGGAGTGGCTGCTGGAAGAGGTGTTAACACATGTCCTCCCTAAAAAGAACAAACATTTAGAGTGTAAACAAACATGGAGTTAATACTGAATTAAGTCTAGTGCCAACTTGTAAGGTCCAGTGTCTAAGCATTGTCTAAATGAAACCATAAGCAGGCCATGATCCAATATAAGTTCAATCAAACCCAAAATGACTAACAGAATCAGCTACAGAAACTGGGACACCAGTTTGTAATCAGATGTGTTGGTACAAACTTAAAAACATCATCCTTATCATTACAACACATTCATTATTTTACTCTTTAAAATGTGTACTTTTTACTCTACAAAATGTAGTGATCACAGACTGAATAAACACGTTTTTGATAATTTACATTATGGATTTAATGTAATTATTTAATGAATTATTAATTAAAGAATGAGGGTAATTTGAATTGAGTAAAGGAAGATATTAGATCTGTAACTAATACTAGTACTATACACTGTAATGTAATAAACAAGTAACAAAAAACAAGGACTGTCATATTTACAAGCTCTTAGTTGACCATCTCTTAGACCATCTAAATAAATGCTAAATAATATTAGCAGTTTGATGAAAGTACATCTGACATGTAAATAAAATGCTAAAGAATAACGTTTAAACAATACAATTTGCTCTTTCGCATTCAGTATTTTCAATCTTCTGTAGTCGAGCTCTTAAAAGCAATTAGGATTTTGCTAAATAAATTTTTTCCCCCTAAATCTGATTCAAAATGACTATGAATGTACTTAATTCCTGTTCATAAAAAAAGTATCTGCCTACTGTCTCAGTCTGCCAGAAGGTGTCCACAATGGGGCATCTCTTTTCCCCAACTACAGTGTAGTACCACAGCCAAGCTTCAGGATTAATAGGTTCCCCCACTGTACCCAAGATTTTCAAAGAGCTCCGCTTATACCTGAAAACACACACACACACACACACACACACACACACACACACACACACACTTACTGTTGCAGTCCACAGCTTGGATCACACACTTAATATCCTTAGGATGATCTTTCAATGATATAATCATTAGTGCTGTGAATACAGTCAAATGTAACTCTAACCAAAATAAATGCTCTGTGTGTGTGTGTGTGTGTGTGTGTGTGTGTGTGTGTGTGTGTGTGTGTAAATTTGGCTGTAAATGTACATGTACTGTACTGTAAACTTAACAAAAATTGTAAATTACTTGTCATAAAAGTTTCTTTTACTACTTTGAATGTATAATACTATAATAAAATAGTTTTTCAAACATTCTCGTGAACTATCGGATTTTACTCTTGGTACGGATCCAAAAGAAAAGTCGCGAACTATCGAGGTCGCGATTGTCAAGGTCACGAGTATCGAGGTTCCACTGTATACATTTGCATATGAGAGAGAGAGACATCATTTTTTCTACTTAGACTCTAATCAAGTCTAATCAAATAATAATTGTTACATGCTCAAATCTAGGATGTAGATATGAATTTCATTTTACATTTTTATTTTCTATCCATAAATAATTTCCGAATTATTAACAAAAAGCAATGTGCGTTTTGTCTGAATAAAAAATAAATAAATAAATGGTTACAAAAATGTTTAATACTGTAAAACAAAATGTAATACAGGTTCACCATAACTAAGGCATTCTGGGAAATCTTTCTTGAGCTTTTGGATTATAGCAGTGCTTTAATAACAGTTCAAATGTGGTCATATAACAGTTTAATGTGTGTCAGTCATTGTGATTCAGAGCCATCAGGCCACCACTATGCTCTCTATATATTTCATAGGTGGGTAGATTGAGGTCAGGGAACCAACCCCAGCCATTAGGGTTGCACAAGCCTTAGTGCCGGTCCCAAGCCCGGATACATGGGGAGGGTTGCGTTAGGAAGGGCATCCAGCGTAAAAACATGTGCCAAATCAAACATGCGGATGATCCGCTGTGGCGACCCCTAACGGGAGAAGCCGAAAGAAAGAAAGAAAAGTGGGTAGATTGAGACCTCTGGTGTTTAAGTGGTGCAATTGCATTTGATGCTGATTTCAATTATATCAACCACACATCCCCACACTGCACATCGCAAAATCTGTGCTTTTCATTCAATATCCCCCTATAAAAAAAAAAAAAAAAATAAGAAAACAGCCAAATGACAAATGTGCAGAAAACACAGACACTAATATTACCCCACAGCAGCCTTTTGAGTCTGTATTTCCCCGCCTTGATACAATGGCAGTTTCCAGTGTGCTGAACATGCTAATTTTTACATGTGACTTTTTAGCAGCTTGCCTAAGCAAACAGATTCAAATATTCTAAGCATTATTAGAGTATGTGAGGTGTAAAAAAACAAGAATTTCGCTGTAACAAAAGACTTACTTGTGGACTGGCTCGCTGCCGTACTTCATGAGGAGTCTGATGGCTGTGGGTGCTGTGTAAAACTTGGAGACGTTGTATTTATCCACGATCTCCCACATTCTGCTAACATCAGGATAAGTGGGCAGGCCTTCAAACTATCAGCAAAGATTAAAAAAGCTGAATGAAATGTTCTGAAAATCATTCACGCATATAAATAAAAATGTAGGTCAATTAGGTTTTTCTTGCCAATCAGTGAAATTAGGCTGGTAAATAGCAGTTCGATTTTCTTTTCCTAAATAAAACAAAGCAGGTCTTAACTGCACCAAATATTCCAAATTTCTTATGAAATATACAGTTTGTTTAGCTTTTCCCCTCACCAGGACACTGGTGGCCCCATTAGCCAATGGACCGTAGGTGATGTAGGAGTGACCTGTAATCCAGCCTATGTCTGCTGTGCACCAGTAAATATCATCAGCATGGTAGTCAAACACCATCTTAAATGTTAGGGCAGTGTAAAGCATGTAGCCACTGACAGTGTGCAGCACACCCTGGAAAAAGGGGGAAAAACACTTAATTTGAATTTCATTTATACATCACTTTTGTCACTGTGACAGAAATCTTTATGTAGATTTATAGATAGGCCACTAATAAGCAAAGACAAGAGACCAGAATGCAACTCCCTGAGACAACAAGATGAAAAAACCTGTGAGATTATGTTCAATACTAAACATTCAGGACCAATATAAGGATTGTTCACAGCATACCTTTGGTTTGCCAGTGGAACCGCTGGTGTAAAGGATAAAGAGAGGGTCCTCAGAGTCACACCACACTGGCTCACACTCATCCGATGCTTCATCCATCAGAGTGTGCCAGCATACATCCACTTCTGGGTTCCAGGGCACCTGAGCCAACCAAAATCCATGAAACAGAGAAACGCATGATTAGTTATGTTGTTCGGTGAATTTCTCTGATTGAATATGCTTTGAAATGCTGGTCTAGGTGTTCCGCTCCAAGGATGACCAGCACAAATCATTCTCATACCAGGCCCACATAACTCTACTCAACTACATGCAATGTGGAATATATGAACAAACATTTCATAAATCAAGAAAAGAGAAAATTCCAAGTAAAATTAGTGACACACTATTTAAGAACTACTACACTTAGCAGGACTTTAGAAACACAAGCAGAAGCATCAGGGTGGTTGGATCAGTTCCAGCATGCACGTCAGGGGCTGAGAGCCGGAAACACAGAACCATAGAAAGTACATAATATTTAATAAAATGGAACTAAATTGCATGTTAGCTTAATAAATAGAGCACAATCTATCACATGAGACAGCAGGCAAAGGAATAAGTAGCAAGCTTTAGCAATTTTCTATCCAGATGTTAATCGTTCTGTGGTAACTACTGTGTTTCCAGACCCATTTCCCCTTATACTTTGATCCAAGAGTTGTTTAACTCCCATATTAAAGAGTAAGGCTACAGAAAAACTAATCCTCCAGGGGGAGGTAGTAGCTTAGTGTTCAAAGCAGTCAACTTTGGAAAAGTCAGAAGGACATGAGCTCAAATCCCAGCCCCACCAAGCCACTCCTTGGCCCCTGAGCAAGGTCCTTAGCTGCTCATTTTTTTTTAGAATGAGATAAATGTAAGTCGCTGTAGACAAGGACATCTGCCAAATGCCATAAATGTAAAAATGGGTAAAAAATGTATTAAGATCTGATCAGGTTAAAATATATGCTCAAACTATATGGTATCTGTCTAGACACTTTTACTATGTCATAGCCATTTAATATTCTATATATTATTCTATATATTGCTTTAATAGCTGCCTCCAGCCTCTTTCATATCCCTGACCTTGCATTCAAGAACCATGGGGGATGCCGGGGGACCTACACACTCAACTACACTACACCACCACAAAGGCATGACTAAAATGATAGTCGTTAGCTATTTAACTGCTTGTGAAATAGCACCAGATAAATAGAGCTACTGGTACTTACACGGACATTTAGCACTCATACATGTAATAATGTTTGATGAGTTAAATTTCAAAACCAGCTTGCTGCTTCCAGCCATTTTACCTGTCTCCAAGGCTGAAAAACCCAGCAAAGAATTGCTATGAGCATAAAGGCGTACGCACACAAAACAATAGTGACTAACATGTGTCTCATGTCTGGGACACAAAGTATTCCAGTAAGAAAACTGCAACTGAAAGCTCGTTTTTGAGAGACAGGATTGCTTTCCAGACCATGTGATCATCAGGTTTCAGAATTGGTACTCAATAAATACTGTTATTCTATTTAAAGTGTCGTCAGAAATTTGTATTTTACAGCTATCTATTTAATGTAGGAAAAGTGTACCAAGTCTGAAATGTGTGTAAATGTGTATGAGCAGGTGCATTTACACAGACACACTGTGTTAGAGTGTGAACACTGATGCAGGTCTTGAACGTTATGGTCTCCAGGGAATGGGGACAAACAAGTGTTAAAGAAAGAAAAAAATGAGTTAAACAGAGGGAGGGCTTTGAAATACCTTGGGGATCGGACGAACCTTCCTTACTTTTTCTTTCTGCTTCTTCTGCTAAAAGGGTGGGGGAGGAAGTGAAAGTAATTTATTTGAATAAATATGGCAACACTGCACTGTAGGTGAAGACATTTAACTCCGTACTGCTGGAACACACAATTATATCTGATATTACCAAAGTTTTAGAGACGAAAAACACTGGAATAATTAAAGAGATGCTGTCAGGGATTCTTTCTGTTAAAATCTTGTTCATTGATTGACTGTTGCATTTTTTTTTTTACATTTTACAGGCTCCGGTGCATTTCCAAATGTGTGCCTACATACTCAATCATGTGTACATTTCATTAATAACCTTCATTTTAAATACATTTGTTATAGCAGTACTCAGTAGATTACAACAATTAGGGATAAACTGAACACAACAGCACCAACGGTTATTATTGCAACTATATGTGCTGTGGTCCATCCTGAAATGCAGAACATTATGCAGGGAAATTGATCAAGGCAAAAATAATATTAATAATAATAATCACTTGGAAATTATTTTGTATCATAAAAATGGACATAAAACAAATCTTAGACTATTACAAGTTAAGACATTTTTTATCATTTAAATTTTAGGGTGAATTACACTAATAATTCATAAATACTATTAATTAAAAAATAATGTGCTTATATACATTATAGATTGATGAAGATCGAATATCAGAAGCAAGCATCCAATATATTCGGAATAGGTTTTAAGATCAACCAATAAATAACATACATATACAAAAACAATATCAAATGGTAACAAACATAAAACATAAATAAACAGGCTTTAGATGTTCAGATGCAAACTCAACAAAAAAAACTAAGCACGAATCATGACAGTATTTGGACAAATTAATAAATAAATAAACACATACTGGGACAACATTTTAGGAATAAAATTGCAATGAACACAAATTGGTTAATAGACAAAAGCTAGAGTTAGAGTTCACCTGCAGGTCAGGGCATAAGCGCTTTGCTGGGGGCGACATGGAGCCTGGTGACGAGGCCTCTGGTTCCTCCTTTGATAAGTGTTTCAGTACAATGCAACGATCTACAGGAAAAGACCTGACACACACACACACACACACACACACACACACACACACACACACACACACACACACACACACACACACACACACACACACACACACTGTATTTAAGACAGTGAGCTAAATATTTGACTCTTTTAAATTTGGTGTGCTTTATGTATAGCTTACTTGGCTCGACATTTTTGCAGCGCTTCCTCAGCAATAACCTTAAGATTTATAAGCTTATCCCCTCTGTAAAAGCCATCTGAGAGAGTAACATAAAAAAAAATATAAAAGGATTATCTACATTTTATGTTGGTGCTTGGACTTTAAGGAATAAAATTATGCAATCAAACTCCTTGAACAGTAGTATATAATTGACAGTTTTATGTACCACTAGATTAAAGTTGACATTTTATTAGACAATTATATACAGTAATACAATATAACAAAAGAAGCCTCTGGGGGAGTTTTATGATCTAGTGTTGCTTCAGATGTTCAGGACAAAGTTCAGAAATATTATGTGGCTAAACCTACCGGAGAAAAACCCCCAAAAAAACTTAAGGACGTAAAAATCATCTGGTCCTTAGCAGGGCTTAAAATAAGTTAAATACAGTCTTCAAAACTTGACACATTACACCGTTCATGATTTATAGAACAAAAATCCATCCAAAATGGAAGATCCATGTGCAAAAATCTAAGTACACTATACCCTGTATCAGCAAGGTAATAGTTTAATCTGACATTAGCAAGTGTGACCACCTCTATAGAGGTTTTAACTGGGGCTGCAACAACTAATCAATGAAATCGATAATGAAATTTGTTAACGAATGCTGTTATCGATTAGTTGGGCTGCTCAAGTTATGAGTTAGCGTGACGGTAGGATCACACAGCCACTTGAAAAAGCAGGAAAAAGTAATGGGAGCATTTGATATTAAAATTTATATGAATGTAACTTCGGGACAGTCACACTGGATCTGTTCGGTCGTGACTCGTTAGCATCAGGTTGCTCAATCACCTTGTTAGATACATAGTGGTGGATTAAAAAAAACCCATAAAAACCGATGTGAACAAACAATTTAAAAGCAGCAAATAACAGCAGCAATAAACAGTAAATATTTGGTCGCTGTTGTGTTTTTACAGCAAATGATTATGCATTTTTACACCAATGCACGTTTATCCTTTTTCTTTTTTTTCAATCAGGCCTGTTAGCATGCAGCGTTTCTCTATTCCATACTCTATTTTTATAGCATTTGTCTGCTACAACAGTAACTTCTCTGTTTTCAAACATGATTTACTTCATTCAAATGCTTGTTTTCAATGTGTGCAAATTTAAATCATGCGTGTATCATTTAAATATTATGCAAAATTAAATCACATATTCTAAATGCTTAAATCTGACCATCAATCTGGGAGGGGTTATAAGCCCATTTTCAAACTATTTTAAGTCTACAGTGGTTTTTTGTAAGTTTGGATTATTCGCAAGTGGAAAACATTCAAGAAAATTACCAATCTTCCCAGTAGACTCTACAGCAAATTCACTCAAAGACCGAAATTCTGAAAAATTGCAAAAATACCAAGAACTACTTAAAAGACCTTACAGGCCTCAGTGAGCATGGTAGATGTTAAAGCTCAAAACAGCACAATTTAAAAATAAAAGTAAGAAAGTAAATAAAAATCTTTTTGGATGGCTTGCCAGGAGAAAACCCATTCTCTCTAAAAGGAAGATAGCAG
Source organism: Silurus meridionalis (assembly GCF_014805685.1). Lineage (NCBI taxonomy): Eukaryota > Metazoa > Chordata > Actinopteri > Siluriformes > Siluridae > Silurus > Silurus meridionalis. The sequence continues at coordinate 5,420,730 of NC_060899.1, read as the reverse complement.
CGTGGATTAAATTAGCAAAGTTGCGTCTGAACAAACCACAGGATTTCTGTAACAATATCTTGTGGAGAGATAAGACCAAATAAGATATCTCTGGCCATAATGCATAGTGCCACATTTGGAAAAACAAAACAAAAAAACAAAACACAGCATAACAGAACACACACCTCATGGCTATGGTCGAGCACACTGGTGAAGGGGTGATGATTCAGGCTTGTTTTGTAGCCACAAGATCTAGGCAACATGCAGCCATTAAATTGGCCTCTGAATACAAATGAATTCTAGAGTCAAATGTAAAGCCATCGCTCACACAGCTAAAGCTAAACCAAAAGCACACAAGCAAATCTATACCAGACTGGATGGAAAAAAAAAAACCATTTAAAGTGTTGCAATGACCAAGTTCAGACCTCAACCCTATTGAAATGTTGTGGCAGTATTTTGAGAGCGTGAATAAACAAATGCCTGCAAAAGTCAAATAACTAAAACCATGTTGTAAAGAAGACTGAGCAAAATCACGTAAGAGACTGAAATTCATACAAAACACAATTACATCAAGATATTGCTGCTAAAGCTGGTTCTGTCAGCTACTAAATCATAATGTGTACTTGGTGTTTCCATACGTTTTTTTCCATTTTGGCTTGATTTTTGTAATAGTAAATAATGACACAGTGTAATATGTCCCCTGTTGCTGTTAATCTGAGGTTGTATTTGTAATTCTTAGACCTGATAAGGACAAGATGATTTTTATGATGTTCTGATATGCAAGAAGCAGAGGGTGTACTTTCATTTTGCACATGACTGTGTGTGTGAAAAATATAACTAGCTACAAGTTTATCATATAATTATATAGTTTATTATATAGTTATATAAAAACCCATGTAGCAATCAAAGAATACTAGTCATGTTTAGAATGGATCGAAAAACAACAGTTTATTTATTGATATATTTTTTTATAATCGTAAACCTGTTGGACAATAATACCTATTGCCAATTTACAGAAAGACAAATAAATCTATATGATTGTACACTGTCAGAATCTGGTGGTACACAGCTTTAAAATGTATTTCATTTTTAATGTTTAACTTCCTATCAGTGAGTAAATGTCACAGCTGCTTTTGACTTGGTGAATTTCATTAGTAAATGATAACCAGATTGAAGTTTAAAATTAATCCATTCTTACCAGATGTAATCAGCAGACAACACTGAGAATCCATTATTCTTTCACTGAGCGATTCAGATGAAAAGCCTGCAAACTAGAGCATGACACACATGCATGAGAAAATTAATACACATCCTATTTAAAATGTTACTAAATGCAGGGTGCATGTTGAAAGTTCTCCCAAAACAGAAAAATCTATCCGTTTTTAACAAGAAGTTGAAAAGATTTATGGGGCTTTTGTAACGAAAATATATAAATTTCACTTACAACTCTTGAACAACATGCCCTGTGGAACTTCACTTGCATCAGATACACTGACTAAAACAAACTAACCATTCCAGAGCAATAATGTCTTTCCAAAAAATCTGTAACCTCTAGCCACATAATCTTGAATACTAAAAATTTTTTCTCTGTGATAAAGCTGAGTCAGTGCTTCGGAGAATCAAAATAAGGTCCTTAAAGCAGCATTTCATTATACTACCTATATGGATTTCTTTATATATTTCTTTTAATAATAATGAATAATCATTTAAAATGGCAAAAATTTTTAATAAAAAATACAAGAAAGCCTAAATATGCACAGCACACAAATAGTTAAACCTAACTTTTTTTTTTTTACTGAAATTAAATACAATTTTAACTGTTTTATATTTTGTGGTCTGTGTTTACAGATATACTACAGCACCAATTGCAAAAAAAAAAGTTGGAACGCTGTGCAAAATGTCAATAAAAACAGAATGTAATAATTTGCAAATCTCATAAATCGTTATTTTATTCATAATAAAACAAACAAACAAAAATAATTAAATGTTTTAAGTGAGCTAAGCTGTTTAAGCTCTTAGCTGCTTAACAGTTCTGGGTGTCCTTTGTTGTATTTTTTGCTTAATCGTGTGTCAAATGTTTTCAAATAGTGAAAGGTCTAGACTGCAAACAGGCCATTTCAGCACTCAGACTCTTCTATTACGAAGTCATGCTGTTGTAATAGATGCAGTACACAGTTAGTATTGTCTTGCACTGATATGCAAGGCCTTCTCTGAAGACTGAAAGTTTCTGGATTAAAGTATGTGTTATTCTAAAATATGTATATACCATTCAGCATTAATGGAGCCTTCCCAAATGTGCAAGCTGCACATTCCACAGGCACTAATGCACTCCCATACCATCAGAAATACAGCTTTTTGAACTAAGCGCTGATAACGAGATGATCCTTCTAGTCTGAAGGACATGTTGTCCATAGTTTCCAAAAGCTAAAGTTTTCCACTTTGCCTCATTATATTTTGAATAAGCTTTGGCCCAAAGATACCGTAATAGCAGCATTTCTGGTTCATCGTCACATATAGCTATCAAGAAACACCATAGAGGATAACAATGTTTCTGGATCATGTTTACGCATACCTTCTTTTTTTTTATGATAGATTTGCATTTGTGGATTACATGGCAAACTGTTTTCACAGACAATGATTTCTGGAGGTGTTAATGAGCCCATGCAGTGATTTCCATTACAGAATCATGACTGTTTTAAATGCAGTGCTGACTGAGGGCCTAAAGATCACAGGCATCCAATATAGATTTTCACCCTTGTTCTTTGTGCACACAGAGATTTCTCCATAATCTTTAAAACTGTAAATAGTGAGATACTCAACTGCTTTGCAATTTTATGCTGAGGAATAATATTTAGAAATTGTTCCACAGTTGGTGAAGCTCTGCCATCTTTACTTCTGAGAGACTCTGCCTCTCTGGGATATACATTTCCTCACTTTAAAGATTTTATGTTTTTTCTATTGTTAATAAAATATGGGTTTATGAGATTTGCAAATCATTGCACTCTGTTTTTATTTACATTTTCCATTTTAGACCCCAACTTTTTTGGGTTATTTATTTCTTCTTCTTCCTTCGGCTGCTTTCGTTAGGGGTCACTACAGCAGATCATCTGTCTCCATACTACTCTGTAGTCTACATCTGCCTCTTTCAAACCTGAAAACTACCTGCACGTCTCCTCTCACCACATTCATAAATTCCTTCTTGGTTTTATTATTTTCCTCCTTCCTGGTGGCTCCATCCTCAGCATTCTCCTACCGAGTCCCTCCTCTGCACATGTCCAAACCCTCTCAATCGTGCCTCCCTTCAAACATCCTACATGTGCTGTCCCTCTAAAAAACTAATTTCTAATCCTGTCCATCCTCGTTACTCCCATTAAAATTCTCAAAAACGTTAGCTGCTACCTCCAGCTCCACCTCCTGTCTTTTACTTAATGCCACTGTCTCTAAACCATACAACATCGCGGGTCTCACCACAGTCCTATAAACTTTCCCTTTCACTCTTGCAGATACCCTTCTATCACAAATTAAATTGGGTTATATATTTGCAAGCCAGAAATCTAAATTTATATCTATACCCAGATTTCATGCTGAGATATATATACACACACTATATATAATAACATAATAGCATCAATTTTTAAAAGGCAACAGAATTAAAACGGATCTAAAAATCTCAACAGTCAACTTGTTTACCATAAACATGCTGAAAAACATGATGAAACATGCAGCTACTTCTTTTCTATGAAAATCATAAGCATTTTTGTGCGTTTTTTAAGAACTGTGAATGTTTGAGCCTGACAACTCTCCAAACGAGCTTCCGCAACCTGTCCTTTGATGAGCTACATAAAAGTAAAAGCAATAACTGAACACCTAATAATTAAATATTTTTAATAAATGTAAACAGAAATCAGCATTGTGCCTTTGTTTTTAAGAAACTACAGGATGAACATACCACAATCGAATGCACAGCTCCGATTCGGGCACAAGCCAACATGGCCACCACCAGTTCAATTACCATAGGCATATAGATGGAAACACGATCACCCTTCTTCACTCCTTCAGGACAAGAACAAATCATGACATTTTTCTAATATCCAAATTTCAATAATAATAATAATGAAAAATGTTTTTTTAAAATAATATTTAAATAAAAGGCTGCTGGTTCACCTTGTGACTTAAGAACGTTGGCAAACTTGCACACTTGGTGTAGTAGCTCTTTGTAGGTCACCATCTTCTCATCTCCAGGCTCATTTCCCTCCCTAAGTAAAATTCATAAACAAATAAAGCAACCCATTTACAACTAATACGTCCAAAACATATATTTGGACATTAATACATTTTGCATATACTATAAACATTTGTTCTATATTTTACTACTGCATCTGCGTATATAGATTTATCGTTTGTAGAATTATTAAACCTTCTGTTTACATTACGCTATAATCAACTGTGATATTTTACCAACAATAAAAAAAACATCTGCTCCATAAATAGTGGCTGCAAAAACAGCAAACGATAACTTTACAGCATGAAGCAGATGCCGATATCCAGAGACACTTATATTTTTATAATATATATATGTATTATAAAATACAATATTATTATTATATATATATTTTGATCCCACTTAAAAAAAAATACATCTTTATACTAGTTTACTAAACCAGGTATTAAGAGTACAGAGATATGGTACAAAACTGTAAACAAATGGACTCAAAGATTTACTTTAACTTCAGTGATCATTTCAGTGATTTACAGTATTTTATCAAAACTGTGCAGATTTTAAAACAGGTTTATTCGGTTCTTTCACCACACAGATAAGCCTTACTGGAATATCCAAAATGTGGCGTTTCATAATAACAACCGGATTCATTTTGGAAAATTAAGACATATAAAAACTGTGATAAGTCGGTGACTGGTTAATGAATCTGTGGCTTTAAAGGCTAAAAAAACTGTTTAGGCACTTCAAGAGAGATTCTGTACCACAATGATGCGTTCAACTGTTTCTTAAAAATAATTACCTTCAAAATACTTACTATAATGAGCAAAAACAGTATATTATTTAATATTTGTTCAAAACCTATTTTAATTTAGGATAGATAGATAGATAGATAGATAGATAGATAGATAGATAGATAGATAGATAGATAGATAGATAGATAGAAAGAATTTGGCTGGTATTTTGTTTACTGCTTCTTGAAAAACAACCAAAATTCTGTCTCTGCTGTTAAAATCCCAGATATCAAAAAATTTTTTACTAGATGTCCTATTAGGTAACAAAAGGCAAAACAATCCCAGTAACAACAACAACAAAAAAAGAATAATATCGGTGCCAATAGTAGGGATAATCGATGTGGGAAGAGTAATAAAAGGTGTAAACATTTGAGAAAATGCTCAATTTTAGACAAATGGTGTAATTTGTTTTGTTAAAATGAACAGAAATAAAATAAACTACAGGTCCTGCAGAAGGACAATGGAAATGGGCTGCATTTTTAGTATGGCATGAAAGAATTTCGTTCAACAGGATTTCCTGTTGCATCATTTCAAACTGTAACGCATTACTTTATATAAATTGGCTAAAGTTCGACAAAGGAGAATGGGAAATTGGACAATCAAATCCAGCCGATTCAGTAAACCACATATCAGAATGGCCTCTAATCTTTTATCTAACGTGCGGGTTATCAGCATTCTGAATGAGCAAACGAGATCTACAAAATTCTCAGTAGACACTACTAGGTTGTACAGACTGTGGTTTAAACAGATCACATAGACTGACCAGTAAAAAGCCACTTTGTCTCCCAGCTTCCTCTCATAAACATTGCGGTCCAGGACGTTGTAGCAGATGTTTGTGGTGGCTCCTTCCATGCACTTGATGTAAATTTCTCCATGGGTCACGTCGAAGTTGTAGTCTAGGAACTTGCCCGTCTGTTTGGACTTCCAGAAAAAATCTTTGGCCACATCTCTCCAAAACTCTAAAAAGAGACAGAAGCCTGTTTTACAAAGAAAATATGGTACTTCTGATAACAAGATTAAAAAAATATATCTCCTGGGTGCTATTGCGAGGACAGCACACCTCACACTGGATGCATAAGGTGGCAGATGTACGATCAGCCTTTTATTATAGTAAATAATTAAGTAATGGGAAGGAAACAAACACATGAATAGTGGGGGATCTGGGGTCCATGCATGTGTGTGTATTTTTTGTACATGCACGTATTTATGTATGCATGTATGTATGTATGCATGCATGTATGTATGTATGCATGTATGTATTTATGTATGCATGCATGCATGTATGTATGTCTGTATGTATGCATGCAAACACGCACACCAGGGGCAGTTACGCTTAGGGACTCTACCTTCGTGCATTGCATGCCTGGGTTTTGCATGCACATAAATAATAACAATAAAAACATATAGTTACCCTCTGGAGTATCGACTGATTTGTTGTAGAGCTCGGTGTATTTGCCGAAGCTGCAGACGTGCGCTTGTTTCTTCAGTTCCTCAGGCGCGTGCAGCGTCTCTTCCACAGGAACTTTCTCGGGCAGCATCGTAGCTGATAGGAAGCTAAAACACCCTCAGTACCAAACCCCAACACTGCGTCCTTTTCCCCTTTTCCTTCTGCCCGAAGCTCTGGGGTGAGTCTGATTAAAGAGTAAACCAGAAGTAGGCAGCAGCTGGTAAACTTCCCTCAGTCTCCTAGCTGAACGTTAACGTGCCCTACGTTAGTAACTTCCGCATGCAAACACTACTGACTTATACAACCAAACGTGTGATTGTTGAGCTCTCGGGACCTGGGAAAATCTGCTAACAAGAGTCAGGCTAAGGACGAGCTCGTCTTAGGAAAGATCCTTTCGCCAGCACGATGAGATTTAAACAATACACGAGCACAACACACTCCGCTCCCAGGTTATCTGATCTAACATTACGACTGGAGAAGTGGATCTGGGTCCTTTCCGTGCCCTTCTAGGATCGTCAAGCAGCTGCACTTGAGGCCGTTTTGTTTTGTTTTTCTGCTCTCCCAAATGAACCTGCCTATTGCACTTACCCTCGCAATTAATTTATCTCCTCGGAATAATGAGTTTTATGGCAATCGGCAATGCAAAACAACGTTTATTTAATACCCGATCGCGGAGATCGCATGCACATAAAAACCTTCCTGACGTCCTGACACAGTCCGGGCGAGCCACGCTCCGACAGAGGGACCAGACCCTATTCTACTACGAGTGCAAACTCAGCCAATCAGCATTCAGATCGCCGAAAATAAGGCGGGGGTTGAAGGCAAACCGTCAAATCGCAAGACACGTTTGAGGCAAGCTCATAAATATTAATTACGTAACCCAAAGACGCGTGAGCTGATTGGATAAAACCGCGATGTCGGTGCAAAGACTTTTCACTTGAATGATTTCAGCAGTAACACAAAGCACAGAATAAGACAAGTTTTTCGGGGTGAGAGCTAAAAATATCACCCATGCAACAGAAATGGTACAATCCGAGAACGAGATCAAGTTCATGAAGAATCTTATAGTGTTATTTTCCAGTGTTACAATCAGGAAGTCAGATTCAAAAAGCTCGGTGTTGACAGTAACAGCACCACACAGACACCAGGGGGCGCTAATTCGTGAGCCTGGGCAAATCTTATAACTCGTTGCTTGCTTCACGCGCTCGATCTACCTCAACGTCATTTCCTGATGCTTTCTTCCTTTTCCGTCAGCCGTTTGTGATCTGCGGTAAGAAGAAAACGTGCTCCATAATAAAAAATGCTTTATGCTCATTAATACTCCCTCTGTTTCATAGGTTTTCGGTTAGAATGTGCATGATAGATAAGTGTAATGAGAAATGTGTGTATAATCGCGGAACAGCCTTTTTAAAATCATGTCCTGGACTTTAAAAGATCCGGGCGGCGAGGAGACGATTTTCTGCCGTGCAGCAGCCATTAGCTTTAGCCTTAGCCTTAGCATACATTCTAGTTTTTATTAGCCGTGCCGAGTAACAGCTAGCTGGTGTTTATGATCAGTGTGTGTAAACGTCTATCCTGACTTGTAGTTACTGTCTAACGTTACTGCCTCCTGTGTGTGATGTAGCGTTCAGGTCTATGTGTAAGCGGTAGTTTAGCTGCCATCATTGGGCCCTTGAGCGAGACCCCTAACACCATCTGCTCTAAACCCAGACCCGAAAAGTAGTTCACACTGTTCTACTGTATATGCGACAAGTAAAAGCCTCTGTTTTCCCCCTTCAGAAAGCCTTGTAGGCTGTTACAAACCCTCACCATGCAAAACGACGCTGGAGAATTCGTGGATCTCTACGTGCCCCGTAAATGGTAAGTCATTTTTGAATGAATTTCATATCGTTCCTCGCAATCCACGTACAGCATTTATAGTGATAAGAGAGATTTCTAATATGAACCTTTTCCCTCTGCAGCTCTGCTAGCAACAGAATTATTGCTGCAAAGGACCATGCCTCCATCCAGATCAACATTGCTGAGGTAAACCTGCTTATCACTGTGTAAATCCTTAACTTCTTAAAACCAATGAGATGGACCTTTTTATTTGTGTTTATTTTAATCTAATTAATTCTTGCACTGCCTCAAATGTATAAAAAGTCAGAGGAATTGAATTAGATTTTCCTGAGGAAACGAATGAGGCCTTTCTGTAGGTTCCTGAAGAGATGCTGCATGTAATTTACTATTCACAAGCCACAGGATGCACACCAGCTTTATAAACCCCACGAGAACTCAAGTCTCAGTAACGTTTGAGAAATGTGTGTCCCAGGAGCTAATGAAATGTCTTTTCTGCTGTTCTATTTTAATAAAATTTGTGGTTAACTTACCCATTTGTTCTTTTCTATTTTCTTTAAATTTCCACAGCTGGACAAGGTCACAGGAAGGTTCAATGGTCAGTTCAAGACCTACGCCATCTGTGGTGCTATCCGTAGAATGGTAGGATGTATATTTAATCATGATTTCAGCATTGTCATGTATATTAAGTAGTCATAATAAAGTGAGTTGGATTTTTTATTTGGGCATCAGTTCATTACCATCACGGCAATTTTTTTCTTATTACACAAAATCGTCTCAGGTGCCCCAAAGTGAAATGTAGATACTGTAAAACTTTATTTATCTAGGCCTCAGAGTTTTGTTTTTGAGCCTAGAAAGCTATTAAGTGATGCAGTGCTTTGGATAAATGCCCACAGGTTTCAATAGAACAAGAACCTGATTTTAATGCTGCTGTTATATTCCCAGGGTGAAGCCGATGACTCTCTTTTGAGGCTGGCAAAGAATGACACCATTGTGTCAAAGTAAGTAACCACTTTGTGAAAATTTACATGTTTAAGTGAAACATTTATCTTTTTATTTTATTTTTTTATTATTATATTTTGTTTTTGGGGGGGTGCAGTTTGGAAATAATAAATGGTTATAAATCATCTTTCTGCAAATTTGTTTCCCATTGATTTTAATTCAATTTGGTCAGATTAAAATCTTGTGTATATATAAAATATATATTTTTAAGTTAATGAGTGAGCTTTTTAACTATTCATGCATTTGAATTCCATCTTTCCACTATCGGTCTCTTCCACCAAAGATAGCTTTTTGTTCTTTAAAACTCTGAACCATTGGAGTTTCTAACTACATCTTTTTCTTGTTGCAGGAACATTTAATTGAGGACACCTGGTGTTTCTTTGTAAAATAAAATGTGGAAAAAAAAATCTATGGCCCTTTTTTTTTTGTTGTTCCACTTACATGTAGAGCGTTGAACCAGATTGAGAGTTAAATTTTAATTAGTAAGCAAGATACATTTGAATAATCCTGCTCTGATACAGCAGCTCTTATTGCTTATTTAAGTGGTCCATGGCTTGTCAGAAGAAAATGAGTAGTCATGCCAATTTTGCTATAACTGTGGGAACACAAATCATTGGAAGACAATGATCAATATTTCCTCAGCATATTGGATTTTTTATGTTGTTAGAACTTTGCTTATTTTCTTTTTAGACCGATGTTTTTAATAAATATTACTTTCCACAGCATCCATGTACAAAAACTGCAAAGGCCTTTCTAACTTAACTGCTCTAAATGAGTTCTCACCTGATCTGAAGGAGTTTAAAACCTTCATGGTTATGCATTTTAGTTAGCAGTTTTAATTAATCGCCAAGTTTAATATTTGAATGTTTCAGGTTTTTATTAGTTTTTAAAGTTTAATGATGAACGAGATTGTAATCATTTCCCAACCCTGATTGGATTCAGTGTTTTCATGCTTCTAACACTTAGTCGAATTAGTTGTGTTGAAGGGGATGCAGTGTCTCTTCACTGATTTTAATGCACAAACTTTAGCACCACCAACTGTATCCTGATTATTCCAGATGCATGTATTATCTAGAATAAACAGGATAATCTTTGGTGCTGCTTGAGTTTTGTATCTTAAATCAATTTTGGGTAATGGGTTTCAAGTGCTCGTAAGGCCCTGACATTTATTTAGAAATGTAAAGTGTAATACATATTAATATATAATGTATGTATGTGTGGAAATATCCCTTTCTAAGGAAGTAGCTTATTTAGGTGTTCACTCGTTATTTAGAACAAATTTAACAACTGTTTTGGAGTCATGAACTCAATGGTAATGGCATGGTACCCAGCTTGCTGAACCAGACCTAGATGTGATTGTGGAGTCACCACATCAATACGGAGCAGCACTTGTGGAACGTGCCGGAATTCTGCTAGCTAAAAGATACATTTGGCACGAGTCTGAAAAAAATTAAATAAAAAAATCTCCAGTTTCAACATCTCACGGAAGTGTAGAAGCTCTGACCCGTTCCAGGATGTTCCCATAAGTCTAGCTGCCGAACAGGACCTGCTCAGAAAGTCCTGTACGGGAGACAGAGGAAGATCTGGAGGTCATGATGGCAGAACAAGAGAACATCTACAAAGCTGAATGTGCAGGAGATGTCCCTCAAACAGCTGTAATTATGCTCTCATGCGTCCTATAAATCAATACATTTTATTTAAAGGAACCTTTCAATGATCAGACACCATACAACTGAATGATCATAAAAAGCAAGACAATACAATAAACAGCTGTTTAACTGTTCAATGATCAGAAAATACTAAACATGACTTTTAAGACATGATTTAAAAGTTGTCAAATAGTCACTTATACAAATTGTGGAGGAGAAATCTAAAGATGAGGAGCTTCTGGTAAACGCCATGGTGACTAAACGAAGAGAAGAAACAAGGGAAACGGATGAAAAGGATCCAAGAATACACGACAGGATACAAGTATGAAGCAAGTCAGAGAGATTTGGGTGCAAGATTATGGAATCTAGTAGTTTACTCAATATTCAACAGGAAGACAGTGAAAATGTTCCAGAACAGGAGAGATATGCTCGATGGAGGATCTTCTAGTAATTATATGGGAAGCTGAGTTCTGGACCAAATGAAGTTTATGAAGAGAAGAGAGTTACAATAATCAGTGCAAAGCATGTACAAGAATAGCTGTGGAATTGGATGTGAGGAATGGACGAGTGTGTGGTGTAGAGTTCAGTAGGCGATGGTGAATGAAAAAAAGCTGGTCCTAAAACTGCTGGATCTGCTGCCTATGTTCCTATATCCTATATCCTCTATTTTTTGTGCAGGTTTATACAAAATCACAAAATAGCTTGGAAAAAGGGTTTGATTTTAACCACATTGCAGAGAAAAAGTATGACCCCTAGTGACCAATTTACTGATTTACACTGAACCAATTTCCTCTGAAGTACTTGTTTGTAAAAAAATACAAATAAAATATCCATTTCTCACCTATTTGAAAGAACAAAAGTAAGATGAATACCATTGCAATCCTTTTTTACAACACAAAGGAGCCCTGGCAGAATGATATGAATGCACACACTGCTCAACTTGTCTCGGGTGCATGTAGGGGGAGGTGTGATGGTGTGGGGTGGTTTGCTGGTGACTCTGTTGGTGATATAATACAAATTGAGGGCACACATAACCAGCATGGCTACCACAGCATTTTGCAGTGAAATGCCATCCCATCTGGTTTGCACTTAGTGGGACAATCATTGTTTTCCAACAGAACAATGACCATAAACAACACTTTAGGTCATGTAAGAGCTATTTGTTTAAGGAGAGCGATGAAGTGCTGCATCAGATGACCTGGCCTCCACAATCACCCGATTTCAATTCACTTGAGATGATTTGGCATGAATTGGAATGAAGAGTGAAGGAAAAGGAGCCAACAAGCACTCACCACCTCTGGGAACTCGTCAAGATTGTTGGATTTCAGGTGACTATCTCGTGAGGCTGAATGAGAGAATGCCAAGAGTGTGTAAATCTGTCATCAAAGCAAAAGGTGGCTATTTTGAAGAATAGAAAATGTGTCTATAATGACACAAACAAAAAATCACAAAAAAAAAAAAAAAGCATTTCTTGCCACTTTAGAGTATTAAAATCCGACATTTTCCACAAGGACTTATTACCCAAACTTATTAACTGATTGATTACATGAGCAGCATTCCATGAACCTTTTGTGTTCTTTGTTGTTCTCAGTGCATATCCTATATTCAGTAATACTCAAATTGTTTATCTATCATGTGAACTAACTGAAATATACTTATAGGTAGGTGTGCCTACTCCAGCATCCCACTTTATGTAGAATATCTCCTCATCTTTTCCTCTCCTTGTGGCATAAGTATAGTAGTATCTCCACACTTTTTCAGTCAAAAATATTCAATAATTAATTTTTTTACAACCAAAGGCCATGACTATTGTACAATTTCAAAAATTCAGATTTACAATTAAGGACTGCTGTGACATTTGAACATTTGATTGTCAGTACATACAATATGTGTACAATAATATTGCACAGGTCTACACATCTTATGGAAAGGGTAAGCATTCAGCTCTTAACAGACACACACTGACGTTAATCAGGCTAAGAGGCTATTTCTCTTTTTAAAACACACCACTGTCTTTATGATAATTATTTCTGCCATGAGCAGAAATCTTTACTAATCTAGAAAATCCAGAAGACTGGTATGCAAAACACACATCTTTTTGTAGGTTTGAAAACCACATGAATTTTATAAAAAAAAAATTCAAATACTAATTGTAACAGGAGAACTGCTTTACGTTTTGTATAAAATAAGATGTATATATAGAGAGAAATCTGTCTGTTTCCAATATTGAATTCCTATGATTATGCTGTGAGTAGAAAAAGCATATACACTTTTCAGATAAATGTCTTACATTAGGTACATTAGGTAAGATTTGTGGGAGACAGGTTAAAAGATTAAAAAAGTTTCTAAACTGGTTTATTTTCAGATAGATCTATACTTGTTCTGAAAAAAGCTTAAACATTTCTACATAATGTTTATATAATTTCAAATTGTATTAGTAGCAAAAGGAAAAGTTGACTTTTGCTCCATGGATATTGGATTGCATATATAAGTACTGCATTGATGATTGACAAAAAAAATTAATTCACTTGGACATTATCAGAATTATCAGTAAACTCTGGTTAAAAATATATTGCATTGTACACATTTTGATGAACTATGATAAATAAATAATCCAGAACCTACATTCTAAACAAATAAAAGAGTACACAATAAACAATCAATTGTGGCATGTGGTAACATCTGCCAATTACAATAAAACCATACAGAGACAAAAAATAAAATGCTTTTGTCTGGGTTAAGTTCCTTTGCTGTAAATGTCATATTCTTTGAACCGAATATAGTCCTTCAGGGTGTTCGGCAGAGGTAAAAAGCCGATAAAAACTGGAGCCCTAAGGCGCAGACGGCCAAGACACTCACGGATCTTAAGTCGACATAAATGCTTCAGGCTTCTGGTGTTTTCTGTAAAAAAAATAAAAATAATAATAAATCAAGAATGGTGCTCTAATATTAAACTTATTTAAAACCTTTTGACATCAGTTATATGGGGGATTTATTATTAATTATCATAATATAATTGTAGATGACAATGTCTTGATACTTTTATTTTTATCTATTTCACTGAATAATCATCCTTTAAAATTTTAAGCAACTGCACAGACCTTTTATGTGGTCGATTACCCACCTTGAATGTTGCATATTTCTGGCCACTGTTTCTGTTCTGCCAGGACACTCTTCAGTTTGGAGCAAAAACTGACATGGTCGACATAATCCAACAAGATTCTTACCACCTGGCCTGTAAAGTGCTTGAGCCAGGACACTGTTATCACTTCACAGAACTGCAAACAAAAATAGCACTATTTAATTTAATATATATATAAAATACACTGGTGTTGAGTAATTCCTTATACTTTAGATGGTTATGTTTTTTTAAAGTCTGTATTTAAATTAAATTTGATTTGGGTTAAGGTACTTTATTTTAAGATTGGCAGACACTCTCCGGTCATAAGTTTTTGCTGGATATTAAGAAAATAAACAAGCCCTATTACACCCCCTAAACAGGAAGTTTAATGGTATTTTTGTATGGGGCTCAGCCTGATGCACCTTGTGCATTTCCAAATAAGCCACAAAAATGAACACAACCAATTTCTGAATGAAATCATAGCAGGGAGGACTGCATCTGCATATGTAATACGAGGTAACGCTGTATACAAGAAAGTACTTTATTTATCTACATTTACACACTGTCACCTTCAATACAGTCCTCCCAGTGTTCCTGCCACTTCTGAAATATGTCCTGGAAGTCTTTATTTTGAAACCTGTCAAGCACCTTCTGCTCTGCGCTGGATCTCCGCAATCGTATCCCATATATCCATAATCGCAATCGAAGTCCACAGGAGCCAAATTTGTACTAGTTGTACAGCTTCTGATGTACACAGGACAATGTCTTTTGGCACAATGACTTATAAAGGTTGGTGCGCCCTGAGACTGTGAGTGAAGCCTTGTGCTGCCATCTGTTGGCGTGTTACAAAACTATGTTATACCACCTTGTATGTATTAGAACCTTAACACTGGTGTTCTCACTCCTCTCCTATACTCCTTTTACCTCTACAACTGTGTGGCCACACACAACTCCAATACCATCATCAAATTTGCTGATGACACAATAATAGCAGGTCTGATCACCGACACAGATGAGACGGCCTACAGTTGGCACACTAGTGCTTGGAAAACAACCTCTGAAACAGAACTAATAGGATTTGCTGTAGAGCAGGTTGACAGCTTCATGTTCTTTGGTGTTCACATCACTGGGGACCTCACACTGTCTACTCACACTAAGGCAGTGGTAAAGAAATCTCATAACTACAGCTGAGTGATAATTTGTGTATCATAACATCCCCAAATGGTAAATGGTTAAATGTTAAAGTGAAATGGTAACTGCACCTTAACATATAGATTTACACTGGACTTATATAAGTACTAATAGATTATTAGACTTCCATATATTTATTTAATATCTCTCAAATGTTTTACTGCATACAATATTTTACTGCCCCTGACAGTGAAACCTGAAACTTGAATAGAAAGTCTGTCTGCATGCATAATGGAACAATGTATTTTTAAACACCTTTAATGAAAAAGTTAAACTATCATACATATACTAGTATTGTAGCTGACATTAATAGGTGTAAACATGAGATTGGATGGCTTTAGACAAGTATTCCACCCAATATTTTAATATAATTCAATTTAAATAGTACTTAAGAATCAACTGTTGATGGTATCCATCCTTTTCAGGAACGTCACAATAACTTTATAAGCCAATAGAGAAATGCTATCCATTGTGAAATAATATTCCTCAACGGCCGCAGTACATCTTTTTTGTTTGATGGGGATTGTCTAGCAGTTTCTAAAAAAAAAGGATGGTATTTTAGGAATACAAGGAATTAGGATACAAGGCCAATGACCCACTCTTGCATTCAGGAGAATTTTCTAGGTCACTTCACACTTTATCCTAATAGGCCAAACCACAAGTATTGGTTACCTGAATGAAAGTTTAAAATCCACTAGTAGTACTAGCTATAGGTATGAAACTCATTTCTAATCCCGTCCATCCTCGTCACTATCAACATACTCTGTTTACTGCTACTGACTTTCATTCCCGTTCTCTCCAGCGCGTACCTCCACCTCTCCAGGCTCTTCTCCACCTGCTCCCTATTCTCACCACAAATAACAATATCATCTGCAAACATCACGGCCCATGGAGATTCCTGTCTGACCTCGTCCGTCAACCTGTCCAACAACACTGCAAACAGGAAAGGGCTCAGAGCCGATCCTTGATGCAATCCAACCTCCACCTTAAACCAGTCTGTCATTCCTACTGCACACTTCACTGCTGTCACACTGTCCTCATACATGTCCTGCACCACCCTCACATACTTCTCTGGCACACCTGACTTCCTCATACAATACCACAACTCCTCTTTTTCTCTAAATCCACAAACACACAATGCAACTCCTTCTGACCTTCTCTATACTTTTCCATCAAAATTTTTAAAGCAAATAATGCGTCTGTGGTGCTCTTTCTCGGCATGAAACCATACTGTTGCTCACAGATGGTCACCTCTTCTCACAGCCTGGCTTCCACTACTCTTTCCCATAAATTCATGGTGTGACTGATCAACTTTATTCCCGTGTAGTTACTGCAGGTCTGCACATCTCCCCTTTTCTTAAAGATCTGTACCAGGACATGCCTTCTTCATTCCAGTAAATGCAATATTGTTGGAAAAAGCCATGCTACCAGTATATAGCCACTGGGAAAAGAGTAGAGAAAATAAGGGGAAAAAAGTTCTGTCATGTTTACTTGTTTAATTTTTCATCACCCTGCAACTTACCATTTTAGACAAAAGCATATAGACTTCAGAATTAATAGGCACTTCATTTGACATGATGTAAAACTTGTCTTACCACTACATCTCTTATCACAGAAGCGCTCCAGCCCTCGTAGTCCACAGGGACATGAGATCCCTGGCCATAGGGACAGTCAAAGCAGCGCTGGACATCATAGCCATGGTTTAGCAGCATCCGGAGCATCACCTCGTCCTTTAATGCATATTGTAGGGCCGAGGGGAAGTGTGTCGTATTTACACGTGAGTAGTAGTTCACATTCGCTCCATAGCGCAGGAGCGTGTTGATTAATTCATAGTTACCCAGGCGCATTGCTACTTGCAGACAGTTGACAGGGTCTTGGTTTGGCATAGCACCAGCTTTTAGCAGTAACCTCGCTGACTGCACATCACTGTTTGCCACAGAAAAATAAAGTGCTGATCTGCGCTCATCCTCGTAGTTTCTGCGCACCCGCGGATGAAGCATGAAGTTGGGGTCAAACCCTGCATTCAAGAGCAGTTCAATACACTGAGAGTGTCCACCTGCAGCAGCTGAATGTAATGGGCTCATGCCGCTCTCCTTAATGGCCTCTTTTTTAGTTACTGGGATTAGCTGTTCCAGTGCCCTATAATGACAGGAGAGGATAGGAAGCAAAATCAAGCAAAAAAAAAAGTAAAAAACATTTAACATCACAAAAAGACATTTACTAATACACTGGTTGTCAAAAGTGTATGGACATCCAAATGTGTCCCTTTCCCCAAAGAGCTCCCACAAAGTTGGAAGCACACAAATATCACACAATTATATATTTTTGCATGCTATAACATCATAATTTCTCTTTACTCGAACTAAGAGGCCTAAACATTTTCCATAATGATAATCTGTCTGTGCACAAAGTTAGCTCTGTAAAGGCGTAATTTGCCTAATATTGGTGCGGTAGAAGTCAGATGGCCTGCACAAACCCACACAGACAGTGGAAAGCCTTAATCTGTTATTCGCTGTTCAACAAGCACATATGGGTGTGACTGGTAAGGAGTCTATATACATTTGGTCATATAGTCTACTTTCAGAGTGTAAAGGAGCAAGAAAAAGATGTATGCACACATCAAGATGTAGACATATACACTATATGTCCAAAAGTATTGGGTCCCCTGGCCATAAGTATGGTATGTGATTTTTGAGCAGTGGATTCCAACAATTAGTCCCAAATTGCTTTTATAATTCCCTCCACTCTTCTGGGAAGATGTTCCACTAGATTTTGGTGTGTGCTTATGAATATTTGTGTCCATCAGCCACAAGAGGATTATGAAAGGCAGGTACTGATGTAGGTGAGGAGGCCTGGGGTGCAGTAAGCATTCCAATTCATCCCAAAGGTGTTCAGTAGGGATGAGGTCAGAGCTCTATAGCAGGCCACTCAAGATTTTTCTCTCCAAAGCATGTAAAGCATATCTTCAAGGAGCTCATTATGTGCACAGGGACATTGCCATGCTGGAACAGTTTTGGGGTTTGAAGTTCAAGTGAAAGCAAAATTATATTATAGCGCATCTAAAGACATCCTATACAACTGGGCACCTCCAGCTTTATGATAACAGTTTAGAAAAAAGGACCACATATAGCAGGAACGGTCAGGTGACCCAATACTTTTGGAAATATAGTGTATGTATTTAAAGTATGACCATTTAATATATTCACCATTTTACAACAGTTTTATTACAACTGAAAGAAGACTTTCCTATGAGCCAGGACAGACATTAGGCTTCACGTAAGAAACCACTCACAGGAGATGGCCTCGATAAGCAGCACGATGAATGGGTAGATGGCCCGTGTGTGTCGGAGTGTTGGGATCAGCTCCATACTCTAACAGCAGCGAGATTATATCAGGGTTTCCAGATGCTGCCGCTTCAAACAGCACTGAAACAGACTCTACAGAGTGAAGCTTCGGCCATATGCTGGCCCCTATGAATGATAAGAGAAAGAGGATGATTTCAGGTAACTGCCTTAGTGACCTTCTGCACAATTTAATAACAGGCTCATTTGTACATACATACAGCAAAAAAAACGTTACTAATTTATGTCAATGTAGTCTATCAAATTCTCTTATTTTATATAAACGCCACCAATCACAGAATTATAAAAAGTACATTCAGCCAACAAAATACATTTAGCATGCCATGTTTTTAAATGTTAACCCATTACTTTTGCTATAGGAGAGAAATGGAATAGGAGAGAATGGAATAGAATATTCATTCACCAATTGTTCATGCTCAAGGACCAACAATTGGCACATGATGTTGGTGGGATTAACCAATGAACTAAATGGGAGTTTCTCCTTAAGCAGCGATATTACAAAGACTATTAAAAAGTTAAATAACCTTTCTGTAGTAGAATTTCCACAACATTTAGATGCCCAGCTTGGGCTGCAAGGCCTAAAGGTGTGCGTTCACTGGTATCACAGGCATCTGGGTTTGCACCAGCTTGGAGAAGCTGGTATACAAAGTCCTCTAGGCCCAAGAGAGATGCTTCATGCAGAGCAGTTCTCTGAAGGCTCCCTTTTTGGTCCACTGTAGCATTATAACGTAGAAGAAGGGAGGCCATGTCGTATTGATTATGCTTTATGACTGTTTAGAAAGGCAAAAAGCACACAAAAAATGATTCATATAAACATATATCTGAAACTCCAAAGACAGGTCTGTACATAAACCATAACCCAAATGTCTTGCCTGTCTTTGTTATTTAAAACCAAGTTATTCATTTAAAAATTTCTGTTATCAAATATACAGTAGCATGATTTTTACACACCCGCAACTAATGCAGAGTCCTCATCTGCATTCTGACAATCAGGGTTGGAACCATACTGAAGCAGGAATGTAGCATTCTCTCGGAGACCGTTCACAACAGCAAGAAATAGAGGAGTCTCTCCTTTTAGTGTGCGGCACTCAGACGCCCCCCGAGGAGATGCTGGGAACACAATTCTTTTATTCAATAAAATACCCAATCTTTACTTTGAACATTTTCATCCTGCAGAATGAATAGTACTGGATAAAAGCACACAGACCTGAAAAAGTGATCTCCAAAATGTTCCTATTCTTTTGTACTGCTGCTTGATGCAGAGGGATCCATCCCCTATTGTCTGCCATAGTCATGGCTTCCTTGTGCTTCACAAGCATCAGCAAGGCATCCTCATTTCCTGATTTGATCATACACAAGTACTGTATATAGGAGGATGCATGACCCAGAGTATTTGCCAAACTAATAAATTAGTAATTACTTGAATATTACTGGAATGAGTATTAATAGTGAACCAGAATATCACCTTTTCAGATTTTGCAGTCATTTGAATATTTTCTTTGAACTGTCCTCTACATATATGAATGTTCTGTTTTGCACATCTGAACATATTTTCCAAGACCTTATTAGTGAGGGCTCTTGGTTTCTCTTTATATTTTAGCCATTTCTTATGTTGTGACTGATTCTTCTTTTTTAACTGTGTAGTAATACTGATACTATTCAGTTTGCAGTTTCTGGCTCTTATCAAGTTTTGTGGCTTTCGCTGTGTATCTGCAATACATTGCATGTGCCTGGTGATTTACCCGTAATTGCCTTTTAGCAGCATACACATGCAAGTACAGAAAAAATCTGAATTTTCCAAACTTTTAAATATCTGATAGAAATGTTAGTTTACTTTGCATTTACACACAACTTTACTAAAAGATTGCAAACAGGCTCAACAAAAATTAACCAGCCCTTACCTGCACATATGGCAGTAAAAACCTCTTCATGGTCAATGAATTCCAATGTAGGATCACTGTGAAAAAAAAACACAAGTGGGTCTATTTTCTTGGTCAAGTATGCATTATATCTTGTAAACATGGATAATGTCATGTGGAGTTTTACCTTGGAGTTCCATCTCTGCACTTGCCACATTCTAACAGACTCTGCTCAATCATGTATTGCGTTGCTTCATCTTCATCCCACTCTTCCTCTTCATACAAACTTTCCATCTTTCACTTTTCATTCAGTGGAACCACAAAAGCCAAATGGAATTTAATGGTACTTCTAAAAGTGTGTGTCGTAATTTTAGATGGTTATAAATGGGATGAGTGTAGGTTTCACTACACACACCATATAGATTGGCCACAGTAAATGGAGTGTGGTATTGTGTAATAAAAGCTGTACTGTAGTTCTCATTAACGCTCATGCAAAAAGCCTTTATACAATTAATTCAAACATATGAGGTATAATCATTTCCTGCAAAACTAATGAAGCTCTGTGTGCCTCTTTTTCTTGAGTTTGTTTGAATAAGATGTTGGCTAACTATTTTGAATCGTAGTGATCTGATTTTGTAAACATGCAACACTCCATGCCATGCAGCACACCACTGATCCCGTAAAACCTTCCCACAGAGAACGTTTTTACCTACACAGATTCAGATGTATATGTTTTACCTTTCTGCAATGGACACTGCTGTTTTGTGTTGCACTTATAACCTCAGAGCGTTTCAGGCTCGCGTCAGACACACACCTATTAATATCCTGACAGTTAAAAATATGCAATCATGAGACTAGTCCAGCCAACCCCTTTCTGACATGGATCACACCCTTCAGCTGACATACTGGGTGGTATAGGATATCAAGGCTGGCAACAGGAAAGCCATAGCAAACATTTAGCAGTAGCTGCAGTGTAAAACCTTCCAAACAAAATATACTGACAGTTTTACATGGTGTAGCATTTACAATACGTAACTGCAGTTTATCTTAAAATATGTAATATATATAGTTTAGCAAAAGAATGCAAATGGTCCAAGTGCAAGGATTTAAGTATGTTTTAAGCACAAACATTTAGTCCATAAGAAATACTTCAAAGCATTCAGGAAATCATTTATTAGTAAGTTAACGGCTATAATATAAATTCATTAAACTACATACTTTAAGGTCAAAATGTTTGTCATTAATTATCAAGCTGACAGAGCATAGCCACCCCTCTCTTAATCCAGTGCTGTGGATGCCTGCTTGTGGGCAGCATCATGGAGATGACAAAGTTAGTGGAGTGACCTGTGGTGGATAAAGTTCCTTTACGCTCACTGGTCTTATAGAGAGGACAGATATAGATGTTTTGAGGTTGCCTCATAACCCGCTTATCCGCTAGAATATGAAAATCAAAAGACAATAAATAAAATCATGAGTTTTCTTGTC